>NC_057742.1:32315100-32343379 GCF_004010195.1 Chiloscyllium plagiosum | reverse complement strand
TTTCCTACATCTGGCTTCCCAGTGCTTTTTCTAACCTACCAACACTATGATTTCATATGGTTTACTTTTTTGCAGTGAATACACTGGAGCTTTTTAACTTCTTTTTCCCCTTCCAGGGTGATCTTTTTACCCAATGGTAAATTATCCTTATGATATTCACCAAGATCTACCTTTCCCTTTCCACAGGACGATTTCTCCTTTCCCCAATTTCTATCCCTCATAAATTGTAATTGAATTTGGAAGCCATACTTTGATTTATGAAGCAACTCATAATCATCAGCCATTTCAGCTGCTAATCTCGACCTTTTAACCCTGTGCTCTTCCACATGAGTTCTCACTACTTCAAGAAGTGAATTTTTGAGCTCCTCCAAAATAATCATCGCTCTAAGAGCATCATAGGTTTGCTCTATTTTTAATGACCTGATCCACCGATCAAAATTACTTTGTTTGATACTTTCGAACTGAATGTAGATGTGACCAGGGTCCCTCCTTAGATTCCTGAAACACTGTCGGCGTCTGAAACAAGCTCATAAGCACTTAAAATTGCTTTTTTCACCTCTTCATATTCCCCAGATACCTCCTCTGATAGTGATGCAAAGACCTCACTTGTTTTACCTATAAATCTTGTTTGAATCAACAAAGCCCACCTGGTCACTGGCCACTGCATTTGTTCAGCCACCTTTTCAGATGAGATGAAAAAAGCTTCCACATTCTTCTCATCAAATTTAGGAAATGTCTGGATATATTTAAACAGATCGCCATCGGGTCTTTGGCTACTGTTCATCCTCACTGTCTTACTCTCCAAGCCTACTTTCAGCCTTCATATCTATTCTTTTAAGCTGACTTTCCTGTCTAAGTGCCAATTTCTGAAATTTAAACTCTCTCTCATTCTCCCTTTCCTCTCTCTTCTTTCCTCTTCTCTCTTTCTTTCTAGTTTGCTAAAGCGATTTGTAATTTTTCGCTTTCCTCTGCTTTTAATCTTAATTCAAAGTTTCTTTTATTTTTCCTCAAGCTCAAGCTGTTTCATTTTCAATTGAATTTTAGCCATCTCCATATATATTCTGATGACATATCCAGTAAATCTAAATATTGAGCTATTGCTGTAATTATCTCTCCTCTCCTCACAAAAGGAGGCAGCTCCAACTCCAGCATGACTGTCAATTCCAGCAACTTTTCCTTGTTCACTTTTCATAAAGCCTTCAGAGTCACTTCTTCCACCCCAAGAAAACTCTGAGTGATTGAGTGAGCTATTGCACTGTTGAAACCAACTGAAATCAACACCCTGAACAAAAAGCCCTAACACATACCACTCGCTGCCTTCAAGTCCAACAACCCTAATCCTAACTATAGAATGAATCACACAAAGAGCCCACAGTCTGTTATGGACCAGGCCAGAGCCCCTCAAAACATTGCAAGAGGGTAGCCCAGTCCTCAGCTTTGCTCGTTGTTCTAAGCAGGTATACAGTGGATGTCCCAGGTGTGATGCAGTTGGCATAACCACTCAGTTTCAAACAAAACAGAATTTATTTTACACATGAACAAAAGAAAACCAAGTTTTGAATAACATAACTATTTGAACACCCAACCAACTATATCACAACTTAATGATGCTGCTCCAAATACTTGCAACAGCCCTATAAACACCCCCTTGACAAAAACAGGTAAAAACAAATACAGGTTCTTACAGGAGACATGTCAGAGAGAGAGAGAGAGAGAGAGGATCAGCATGGATCTATTTCTTTGACCAGAAGCCTCAAAAAACCGACTGCTTGCTAAAACCAAACTAAACCAAATTATATCAGAGAAAGGCTAAACTGGGTAAATGGGCCACTCACTTTTTTTGTACAAGAGCTTGTTTAAAAAAAAAAATTAAAGGCTTCTTCAAGTAGATAATCCCAGACATTTCAGAACCTGTATCTTTACCAACCTTTGAAAAAATACAAAGGACAACATAACCTTGTTAAAGGAGCAGTATCATTACAATGGTGATATGGGCCCAAATCAGGTTGGTGCATGATGTGAAGAGGAAGTGCAGTTTGCGGTGTTAACATGTGTCTGCTACTTTTGTCCTTCTAGCTGGTTGAGCTCCCAGATGTGGAAGGTGCTGTCAAAAGAGCTTTGATCAGATGTTGTAGTGTACCTTGCAGATGGTTGTTTCCAATGTGCATTGCTAGTGAAGGGAATGGAAACTGAAAGTGATGGACAAGGTGTCAATTAATTGAGAACAGCTCCATAGCTAAAAATGATTGGTGTTATGTCTTAAGTCCTAATCTTTCAATGCCAATCTTTTAAAATAAACATTTACTTTGAGTAGGTAAGCAAAAACAATGACAACATGTGTGTCAAAAGATGACAAATACAAGATGTGTGGATGAAGTACAAAATATTTGCAAAATGGGGAGTAATTTGATGTTTAATCATTAATTTAGGAAGAGGCCAGATTGATTCTTATAGCTGTAAAGGTAAACCGTTCATATATTTCTGAGTGACAACGATGTGTGACTTGGAGGGCAAATAGCAGGTGGCTTTCTCATTTGCCAAATGCTCTTGGTAGAGGTCATGCGTTTGGGAAATTGTTTTGAGTCATAGAGTCATACAGTCCAAAAGAACGGAGACAGACCAAAACTGGCCCTGCTGACCAAAATGTTTGCCCACGCCACAGCAGGTAGTGCAGAAGGCTAATAGTATGCTGGCCTTCATAACAAGAGGGATTGTGTGTAGAAGCAAAGAGGTGCTTCTGCAGCTGTACAGGGCCTTGGTGAGACCACACCTCGAGTACTGCGTGCAGTTCTGGTCTCCAAATTTGAGGAAAGACATTCTGGCTATTGAGGGAGGGCAGCGACCATTTAGGACAGAGATGAGTAGAAACTTGTTCACCCAGAGAGTGGTGGCTGTGTGGAATGCTCTGCCCCAGAGGGCAATGGAGGCTCAGTCTCTGGATTCATTTAAGAAAGAGTTGGGTAGAGCTCTCAAGGATAGTGGAATCAAGGGTTATGGAGATAAGGCAGGAACAGGATACTGATTAAGGATGATCAGCCATGATCATATTGAATAGTGGTGCAGGCTCGGTGGGCGAATTGACTTACTCCTGCACCCATTGTCTATTGTCTATTATCCCCATTTCCCTTCACTCAGTCCACATGCTTCTAAATCGTACTTGTCCATGTGTTTGCCCAAATGCCTTTTAAATCTTACTAATGCACCTGCCTCAACCACTTCTGCTGGCAACACATTCTATATGCATACCACCCTCTGTGTAAAAAAGTTGCCCCCCACCCCAGATTGCCTTTTATTCTTTCTCCTCTAACTTGAAACTGATGCACTCTCGCCCTCAATTCCCGAACCTTGGGAAAAAGACTTAATGTATTCTCCCTACCCATGCCTCTCATGAAATTATACACCTCTATAAGGTCCTCCCTTAGTCTCCTATACACTAAAGAAAATAAGCTCTAGCTTGTCCAGCCTCTCCCTATAACTCAGACTATTGAGTCCAGGCAACATCCTTGTAAATTTCTTCTGCACTCTTTCCAACTTAATAACATCCTTCCTATAACAAGGTGACCAAAAATAAACTCAATACTCCAAGTGTGGACTCATCAACATCCTGTACAATTGCAACATACATTCCCAACTTCAATACTCAATGCCTTCACTGATGACGGCCAGTGTGCCAAAAGCCTTCTTCATTGCCCTGTCTACCTGTGACTCCATTTTCAGAGAACCGTGCACCTGAACTCCAAGATCCCTGTGTTCCTTAAGATTCCTTAAGACCCTACCTAGAAGCTTTAATGAAGTGTTACAGAGCATCTTTTAGGTGGTACACACTGCAGCAATGGTAGTGGAGAGAGAGAATGTAGAAGGTGGTGAATGGCGTGTAAATAAACCAGGTTGTTTTTTTGGTTGAACAGTATTGAGCTTCTCGAGTGCTGCTGTAATTGCACTCATCCTGGAAAGTGCAAAGTATTCTATCACAATCTAGCTTCTACTTTGGAGATGTTGGACAGATCTCAGGAAGTCAGGAGGTGAGTCACTTACTGAAGAGTATCCACTCTGACCTTGTCATAACCACATTATTGACTTGGCTGGTCAGTTAAATTTCTGATCAATATTAATTCCCATGGTTTTGATGGTAGGATATTTGTTGAAGATAAAACAATTGAATGTTAAGAGGAGGTGATTAGACCCTGTTGGACAAAAATACATCCCTCCCTGATGTATTTAACCCTTCCTATGCCCAGTTCAAGCAGAACACTAGTGGCGTGGTATCACTTGTCCCTGATCCATCTGTCACCATCAGGTCAGTCTTCCTGAAAGTCAACCCAAGGAAAGCAACAGGTCCAGACAAAGTTCCTGGCCATGTACTTAGATCCTGTGAGGACCAGATGGCGGAGGTATTTACTGGCATCTTCAAATTCTCTCTCCGACAAGCCGTAGTCCCCACCTGCTTCGAGAAGAACACCATCATCGTGGTACCTAAGGAAGCATACGTAACATGCCTTAATGACTAATGTCCAGTGATGCTGACCACCATTATTGTGAAGTGCTTCAAGAGGCTGGTCATAGCCCAAATCAACGCTGCCAGCCTCGCAGTCTGCCTCAATCCCCTGGAACTTGCCTACGGATAGAACAGCTCCCCAGGAGATGCCATTGCACTACTCCTGTACTCATCCATGGAATATACGGTGAAAAAGGACACTTAAGTCAGACTTCTGCTCATCGACTATTCTTCAACACCATTATCCCCTCTGGACTGATCTCAAAACTTTGAGACCTAGGTCTCGGCTCTGCCCTCTTCAACTGGATCCTCAGCTTCCTGATCCACAGACCGCAATCAGTGACAACTGCACCTCCTCCACAATAATCTTCAACACTGGAGCCCCACCCCCTGTCCAAGGATGCATTCTCAGGCCCCGCCTGTACTCCCTGACTGTGTTGCCAAATTCCAAATGACCGGCATCTACAAATTTTCTGACAACACCATCATGGTAGGATGGATATCAAACAACAATTAGTAACAAAACAGAAAGGAGATAGAGAGCTTGATGCCATGGTGCAAGGAGAACAGCCCCTCTCTCAATGATGGCAAAACAAAACAGCTGATCATTGATTTCAGAAAGAAAGGTAGAGAACACACCCCCATCTTCATCAATGCAGTGGAGGTTGAGACGTTTGAGAACATCAAGTTCCTAAGAACAACAATATTTAACAACCCGTTCTGGACTTACCATGTAGATGTGATTGGCAAGCAGGCACAACAACACCTCTTCTTCCTCTGGAAGCTTAGGAAATTTGGCATGTCCATAAAGACCCTCACCAACTTTGACAGATTCACCATAGAAAGCATATTATCTGGATGCATAATGGCCTGGTACGACATCTCTGCCCAGGACCATAAGAAACTACACAAGGTTGTGTGCACAGCTCAGACCATCTTGGAAGCCAACTTTCCATCCATGGACTCCAGTTATACATCTCTTTGCCATGAGAGGCATCAGCAAAGACCCCTCCCACCCCAGCAAAGCTCGCCTAAAACCTCTTTGATCACGCAGAAGATCCAGAAGCTTGACGATATGCACCAACAGGTTCAAGAACAGCTTCTTCCCTGCTGTTATTAGGCTGCTGAATGGACTCTAACTTCAAATAATGTTGATCCTGTTAATGTTGATTTTCCTTCAGGCACCTCCTGCGCAGTGTAACATGTGTGCCTCACCTGTTTACCGTTATGCCTCACTCTGTTTAAGCATCCTATTGTCTGTATGTCTCTGCTTCCTATGATCTGCTTGTACTGTTCACTAACAAAGCTTTTCACTGTACTTAGATACATGTGACAATAAAAGAAATCAAATCAAATCTTACTGAAGGCGTTCATTACTGGTCACTTTTCTGCCATGAATGTTACTTTTCAATGGCATGATTGAAGACCAATGTTCACTATGATGCTGCTAAACAGCTCTTTTCTTTTTGAACAATGCCACAAAATATTTTGAGCTATGAAAGGAGGTAATGTTTAAGCTGTAAGAACATGGGGCGGCATGGTAGCACAGTGGTTAGCACTGCTGCCTCACAGCGCCAGAGACCCGGGTTCAATTCCCGACTCAGGCGACTGACTGTGTGGAGTTTGCACATTCTCCCCGTGTCTGTGTGGGTTTCCTCCGGGTGCTCCGGTTTCCTCCCACAGTCCAAAGATGTGCAGGTCAGGTGAATTGGCCATGCTAAATTGCCCGTAGTGTTAGGTAAAAAGGGGTACATGTAGGGGTATGGGTGGGTTGTGCTTCGGCGGGTCGGTGTGGACTTGTTGGGCTGAAGGGCCTGTTTCCACACTGTAAGTAATCTAATCTAAAAAAAAAACATATTTACTGGAAAAGTGGCACTTCCCCATTATATCAGTGAAGTATGAATTATTTTCTTAGCTCCTTAATTGGTGTTTGAATCCATAAGCTTCTGGCACAGAGCTAAGAGTTCTCTTACTTCACACAACCTCAGGCATTTAAAAACTACCTCAGCACCTATGGACAACAATGGAGGAGATCACACAAATGAAAAGCAGGGAGCATCGTGCATGAATATGTAGGAGACGGAAAAGGGTCATGCAGGTATGTTGGATATTTTGGGACAGTTGTGAGTCGAACAATAAGAGGAGGGCATCAAGAGATGACTGTGAAGGATTGAGTGGTGATTTCTGTCTAATATCTCATAGAAGATAGAATGGCATATTGGAGCAGAAGACAGGACTGCAGTCACAAAGGCTATAAGTATTGAGTTTGACACAACAGGATCAATTTCGTTGGACAGAGAGGAAGCAAGTCATGACAGAGAAAAGGGCAAACATGAAAAAAGGTGCAAAAAAGGTGAACCAAGAAAACCTGAGTGGGTGAAGCAACTAGATTTGGAGGAGAGAGTATGTAATTGGGCAAATTCGCACCGGTGTGGAAAAGTTTGGGAAGTGATGTCATTGCCATAATTAATATTTTAATGAAATGTGGAAATCTTGACAATGACAGTCTATTTCAAATTCTGCAGAGCAGCAAAACCAGAGGAAACAGATTGTGTTTAAAGGGGGCAGTTTCACAACTGCCATAGTGTTAAAGGTTTACATGAAGAGGAATTTCTTAAGTGCGTACAAGACAATTTTCTGATTCAGTATGTGGATGTACCTACGAGAGAAGGTGCAAAGCTTGACCTACTCTTGGGAAATAAGGCAGGGCAGGTGACTGAGGTGTCAGTGGGGGAGCACTTTGGGGCCAGTGACCATAATTCTATTCATTTTAAAATCATGATGGAAAAGGATAGACTAGATCTAAAAGTTGAAGTTCTAAACTGGAGAAAGACCAATTTTGACGGTATTAGGCAAGAACTTTCGAAAGCTGATTGGAGGCAGATGTTCTCAGGTAAAGGGCCGGCTGGAAAATGGGAAGCCTTCAGAAATGAGATAACAAGAATCCAGAGAAAGTATATTCCTGTCAGAGTGAAAGGGAAGGCTGGTAGGTATAGGAAATGCTGGATGACTAAAAAATTGAGGGTTTGGTTTAGAAAAGGAAGGAAGCATATGTCAGGTATAGACAGGATAGATCAAGTGAATCCTTAGAGTATAAAGGAAGTAGGAGTATACTTAAGAGGGAAATCAGGTGGGACATGAGATAGCTTTGGCAAATAGAATTAAGGAGAATCCAAAAGGTTTTTACAAATATATTAAGGAAAAAAGGGTAACCAGGGAAAGAATAGTGCCCCTCAAAGGTCAGCAAGGCGGCCTTTGTGTGGAGCCACAGAAAATGGGGGAGATACTAAATGAATATTTTGTATCAGTATTTACTGTGGAAAAGGATATGGAAGATATAGACTGTAGGGAAATAAAAGGGGACATCTTGCAAAATGTCCAGGTTATAGTGGAGAAAGTGCTGGATGTCTTGAAACGGTTAAAGGTGGATAAATCCCCATGACCTGATCAGGTGTACCTGAGAACTCTGTGGGAAGCTAGAGAAGTGATTGCTGAGATATTTGTATCATTGATAGTCACAGGTGAGATGCCGGAAGACTGGAGGTTGGCAAACGTGGTGCCACTGTTTAAGAAGGGAGGTAAGGACAAGCCAGGGAACTATAGACCGGTGAGCCTGACCTCAGTGGTGGGCAAGTTGTTGGAGGGAATCCTGAGGGACAGGATGTACATGTATTTGGAAAAGAAAGGACTCATTAGGGATAGTCAACATGGCTTTGCACGTGGGAAATCATGTCTCACAAACTTGATTGAGTCTTTTGAAGAAGTAACAAAGAAGATTGATGAGGGCAGAGCAGTAGATGTGATCTATATGGACTTCAGTAAGGCATTTGACAAGGTTCCCCATGGGAGACTGATTAGCAAGGTTAGATCTCACGGAATACAGGGAGAACTAGCCATTTGGATACAGAACTGGCTCAAAGGAAGTCAACAGAGGGTGGTGGTGGAGGGTTGTTTTTCAGACTGGAGGCCTGTGACCAGTGGAGTGCCACAAGGATTGGTGCTGGGTCCTCTATGTTTTGTCATTTACATAAATGATTTGGAGCTGAAAATGTGTTGCTGGAAAAGCGCAGCAGGTCAGGCAGCATCCAAGGAACAGGAGAATCAATGTTTCGGGCATAAGCCCTTCTTCAGGATTCCTGAAGAAGGGCTTATGCCCGAAACGTCGATTCTCCTGTTCCTTGGATGCTGCCTGACCTGCTGCACTTTTCCAGCAACACATTTTCAGCTCTGATCTCCAGCAGCTGCAGTCCTCACTTTCTCCATAAATGATTTGGATGCGAGCATAAGAGGTACGGTTAGTCAGTTTTCAGATGACACCAAATTGGAGGTGTAGTGGACAGTGAAGAGGGTTACCTCAGATTACAACAGGATCTGGACCAGATGGGCAAATGGGCTGAGAAGTGGCAGATGGAATTTAATTCAGTTAAATGCGAGCTGCTGCATTTTGGGAAAGCAAATCTTAACAGAACTTATACACTTAATGGTAAAGTCCTAGGGAGTGTTGCTGAACAAAGAGACCTTGGAGTGCAGGTTCATAGCTCCTTGAAAGTGGAGTCACAGGTAGATAGGATAGTGAGGTGCTGGAAAAGCACAGCAGTTCAGACAGCATCATGCTAATCTAGAATCTGGTTTCCAGTATCTGCAGTCATTGTTTTTACCTAGATAGGATAGTGAAGAAGGTGTTTGGTATGCTTTCCTTTATTGGTCAGAGTACTGAGTATAGGAGTTGGGAGGTCATGTTGCGGCTGTACAGGACATTGGTTAGGCTACTGTTGGAATATTGCATGCAATTCTGGTCTCCTTCCTATCGGAAAGATGTTGTGAAACTTGAAAGGGTTCAAAAAAGATTTACAAGGATGGTGCCAGAGTTGGAGGATTTGAGCTATAGGGAGAGGTTGAATAGGCTGGGGCTGTTTTCCCTGGAGCGTCAGAGGCTGAGGGGTGACCTTATAGAGGTTTACAAAATTATGAGGGGCATGGATAGGATAAATCGACAAAGTCTTTTCTCTGGGGTCGGGGAGTCCAGAACTAGAGGGCATATGTTTAGGGTGAGAGGGGAAAGATATAAAAGAGACCTAAGGGGCAACGTTTTCATGCAGAGGGTGGTAGGTGTATGGAATGAGCTGTGAGAGTAAGTGGTGGAGGCTGGTACAATTGCAACATTTAAGAGGCATTTGGATGAGTATATGAATAGGAAGGGTTTGGAGGGATATGGGCCGGGTGCTGGCACGTGGGACTAGATTGGGTTGGGATATCTGGTCGGCATGGACAGGTTGGACCGAAGGGTCTGTTTCCATGCTGTACATCGTTATGACTCTATGACACTAATCTGGTGAAACACTATATTTTAGGAAGCAAGTTGACAGCAGGCTACAAGTGACTAAAAGGAAGCTGCTGCTATTGATTTTTTTTGCATTTATGTGAGATGGATTTTTTCCAAAAAAAATTTTCAACATGCAATGTAATAGTAATTTGAAACATAGTATTTGCTGAATACAGAATGCTGGGAGCTAAATAAATTTTGGACTTACAGCTCCAAAATATCACCATGTTTCAGTGTATTGTAGGTATCTGGGAAAAAAAAGACTGCTGTGGCTAGTCAACAACTCCATCAACTTTATTGGTATTTTTAATCTCCCTGTTCACATGTGTTATAACACACCCCGAGAACAGGTGGAACATGAACTCAGATCAGAGGTAAGGACACTGCCACGACAGCTCCTATTTATAGTCAACCTGTTTAGATATGTCTTGGCAAGAATGTGTGGGTTAGGTGGATTGGCCATGCCAAATTGCCCGCAGTGTCCAGGGATGTGTAGGTAAGCCATGGGAAATACAGGGTTAAAGGAATAGGGTAGGGGGTGGGTCTGGGTGGAATGCTGTTTGGAGGGTTGGTGCGGAATAAGTGGGTCGAATGGCCTGCTTCTATCTTTTGAAACTCTATAATTCTATGACTTCTGGATCAGGTAGGACATGAACCTGAGCCTCCTGGCATATAGGTAGGGTATTGCCAATATGGCCACAACATCTTTCTTAGAAGAAACTATTTTCTATTTAACCTGTTCAGTGATGTAATGATACAACTCTGAGCTAAGGTGAACCTGGCCTTCCTGGCTCAGAGATAGGGACACTACCACACCACCTCAAGGGCTTCCCCATCATCTTTATATGATGACGAAATTAAGTTGATCTTAGATGTTTCTCTTCAGTAAAGTTCCTCTGAGTGTAATAGTACATCGCCACCCAGAGGAATGTAGGAGCTCAGCAATTAGGCCAGCCTGCCTAGTCTTTCTATATGAACAGAACATTTAACACATTCAGCAACTATGCCTTATTTTGAGGGACTGTCTCCTATTTTGATTGTTTCTTTGCCCTGTTTCCCTCAAGGGACGCCTTTGCCCCCGTATTCTAGGACAGCTGGAGGAAAAAATGTGAAGCGTTCGGCCAGTGATTAAAGCCGGGTTGCTGAGAGGAAGCCAACAGGTTCATGGGAATAGTGTGACTCCTCAACAGAAGTTGTACGTGTTGGTTGCCTCAAAGCCTACTCCTTTATGGTCACCTCATATTTGATCATCAACCACGAACCCCCTCACCCTTCCCACATCCTCATCCCATGGTCCAAGTACCCTTTATTTCCTCGGCCTTAGTTATCTTGTCCCATATTTAGTTTGGGAAATTAATTTTCGTTCAGAACCTATGAGTGAGAATTCACCGACATAAGCATGGATTATTGTTTAGTGTTATAAGTTTCTCCTTGTTTAGCTTTACATCACACATTACTATAGTGGCGTTAATTGAAGAGAAACTTCTGGCTTATTTATTTCCCCCCCCGAATCTCCCACCCAAACGCTCCCCAAAAGCAGCTTTCTCAGTGAAACATCCCTCGCCCGCCTTCTTTCGCCCCACAACCACAAGGGCAGCTGTAGAGATTTCCCAAGTTTGATGCCCCACACAGGTCAGGTAGAATTATTTGCATGTCTTCCCCACGGTGCTGCCGGCTGCTGTGGAAGTCCCAATTTCACTCACTATTTTGGTAGCCTGATATTTTTGGCTCTTTGCACTAGTCCCGCTTAGACCAACACATGCCCTAAACTGACTGAAATAAAAACTGATTGTTCGGGTACTTTCTCTGCCAACGATGATTACACATGACGTACATGCACGGTACTTTTCCTCATCGAAATCATTTTCTTACCTCTCAGATCAGAAAATGAATGTGACTATTTTTCATTTTTGTGATGTAAACAGTTGTGTGTGTAGAATACGGTTTATTTGACGGCCGATAGCCAATTCCGTCCAGTCACAGGACGGAGCCTATGTCCAGCAGCTTAGGCACTCGGTAGACCCTATTCGTTAATTTTCTCCATACTGAACGTGGACTTTTTATTCACACTATTCACTTTGTGGCACTAAAGGTCAGATTTGCTGTGGAGCATGGCGTTGGCTTGCACTTGGCAATTTGTTCTTCCATTGTTCCTGTTGCTTGGGGCCTTGAGTCAGAACTATCCAATAAGGATGGAACTCCACCGGCGTTTCACCAGCGAAATTTTGGAAATATTGAATGCAATGGTGAGTTTACGGATGGGATTCAATGCAGTTGAACTTCCGAACGCGGAGTCTAATGTCTTAACACTATCTCTGCTCTTGCTTTAGGGGGGCGCCTTTCCAGTTCATTGTAGAAAGCAGGGGATGGAGATCAAAAGCCTTGACCTGACGGAGATTGGAAAAAATGCGAAGGTAATCTGTGCGTTTTGCTTTAATTGTGATGAATGCATTCCAGAGATTGAGAAAACAGAAATAGAAGGGGCGTCCCAGAAGAATTAACAGCCAGTTAAGCGCTTCTGAAGATTGTAATGTAGGAAGTGTGATGTTAGCTCAAATATTGTCCAGGATACCAGGACAAATTCCCTCGCTCATCTCTGAAATGGTGCCTTAGGTTCTCAGTACATCCATCTGAGCAGATCGGTGATAGATGGCACTTCTGATAATGACAATGTATTCAGAAGCCCAACTTTGAAGGTGCCATTGCACCTTAGACAATAGGCAAAGGTAATTAACATTGAAGCTGACAGGTGTTTAATTTCAAACATGTTGCAGGAGAGTTCCAAAGTGAATAATGGAAATGCAGGTAACTGCAATCAAATTTTACCAATTCTTTCAAACTTTCCATTATTAGGAAATTGAAATGAAGTGGCAAGACCTGGAACATAGGGCATAAAAATGTTGAAAAGATATGAATGAATTGTTAATCGATAAAAGAAAGGTGAAAAGTCTTGCTACTATTATAGTTATTGTTCCGAGGAGTGAATGTGTTAGAGTGGGAGACAATACAACGTATTGCCAGGTAATTTAATATGCAGGTGATTTCAACACTGTGATAAATGCAGGTGACAGAAAAGGCAAGAGAATTAATAAGAAGGCAGAGTTTGAGGCAACTCTGACAAGAGCTAACCCCATGACTCAAGGAAAGAATACATTTGTGGGCAGTGTCTAATTTAGATGCAGATTAAGATTGCTGTTACTATGCCTGTGCCATCAAATGCCATCAAAGCATTCCTTAAGCACCAGTTCTGATTCCTAACATCATTTCTCCTTATAAATCTTCTGTGTGAGATAATTCAATTTGTGTCAAAATCACATTGTGGTATTCAACATTTTTGCTTTTGAAGCCATAGCTACCATAGAGTGTTGAGATTGTTTAATAACATTTTAAATATTGCCCTAACACCAACAGAATGGGAAGACTTTCATCTTTCACCTTAGGCTAAATTAAAACTTTGGTCCCGAGAGTGTAAAAGTACTATTCTATCTCTCTGATGCTGAATCATTATGATGCTTAAAATACTAATAGAACAATTACAATTTTAAAAATTAAGTTTACAAATCAATGAAATGTTTTACAATTTATGTAATATTGATTACATTGTTCTGTTTCATAAAATCATTGACGAACCACAGCAAGCCTATCTTCCTAATTTTCTCACTATTTTCACCATTCATTAAATGATAACTGAAAGCAAAATATGAAGTTCAAATCTTGCTCCAAA
The DNA here is from genome assembly GCF_004010195.1 of Chiloscyllium plagiosum. Classification (NCBI taxonomy): domain Eukaryota; kingdom Metazoa; phylum Chordata; class Chondrichthyes; order Orectolobiformes; family Hemiscylliidae; genus Chiloscyllium; species Chiloscyllium plagiosum. The sequence goes on along the minus strand of NC_057742.1, from coordinate 32,329,837 downwards.
TTGCTATCCACTGAGCTTTGCTAAAAATATATATGGATTTGCATGAGTTATGATGTCCCACATCTCCCCTCCCCTCCACCCCACCCCTATCAGCTATTCGTCAACACTCATCAAGGTTCAGACATCTTGACAGTGGTCACTTTGCACCAGAGACCTTTTAGTTTCTGTGGAACTGTAGCTAGCAAGAGGAAGTGACTTCAGAAGAAGAGGGCAAGAAAATTTAGAGCAGGTAGGGAGTTGACAATTGTCAGAAGATTATATTATGTATAGTTGTAGAATGCAGATTCAGGTTATTTAGCGAGGAAGGTCTATGTGAGTGTGTTTGCATGAGTGTGTTCGTGTATGTATGAGAGTAGGAGAAGGTGAGGACTGCAGATGCTGGATATCAGAGCTGAAAAATGTGTTGTTGGAAAAGCGCAGCAGGTCAGGCAGCATCCAAGGAGCAGGAGAAGGGCTTAGCCTCCTGCGTTGCTGCGCTTTTCCAGCAACACATGTTTCAGCTATGTATGAGAGTGCATTGTGTGGTTGGGTAACCTGTAGTGCAACATGAACCCAAGGCCCCAAGTAAGGAATAGGAAAAAATATAGAGGATAAACTTGGCCAAGTTAAAATACAGATTAATAAAAAGGACAGTCAGTACATGTTCATTGTTTGCATCCACAGATTTCATCAGCTGAAGCAGTTAATTTGAAGTTATGGTTGCGAATCCTCCTTTCTCCTAGAAATCAGTGTTGTAGAACTCCAACAGCTTTCCGTAAAAACTATGTCTGCTGTAAGATCATAGACACACTTTTGTTTCTCAGCAGGGTGGGCTTCATTGCCTAACAGGTGTATTGTACAGAAAAAGAGAAAGATTGTTTACTTGTGTGCTCTCTGCTCAAATGTGAATAAAACTTTCACACAAAAGTGATATCACAATAGCTCTATCTATTTTGGTTGTATGTTCCAAAAGATATTGAAGACTGTTTCATATCTCATAAAGCTTCCCTTTAGCTATTGCCTTATAGCTGAGGTGATCAATGTTTTTACTGTCCCAGCCATTAACTCCTTTTGATGATCCATTTTCTACTTCTATGAGATGAGAAGGACTTGTTCACATCTCCAGGGATGCCGTCATGTCTGTTGGGGTCTCCATGGACTTTGTCTTCATGGGATGGAATGTGACTCCACAGGTACAAACTAGCAGCAACTTCAAGTCAGTGTATTTTGTTTAGAAAAAAGTGTTTTCTTAAAAAAGGTTTTATATGTGACTAACCAATAAAATTACAAATGAATATCATGTACAGGCCATTGAATGATACCTAAAATCAAATCAAATAAGTGTTGGAAATATTCTGCAGGTTGGACTGCATCTGAGGAGAGAAACAGGATTAATGTTTCTGGTTTAAATGGCTTTTCAGTTCAGATGAAAGGTAATCATGACCTGGTTATCAATTTTATTTTTCTACACAGATGCTAACTGACCTGCTGAATATTTCTAAATTATTTTGTTCTTATTTCAGATTTGCAGCATCCACAGTAATTTGATTTTTAAAATTAAGGTCCATATCAAAGTTTGCCTTCCATATTAGGTCCTTCCCTACTTACTTCATCTCAATTTATCATATACCTCTATTTCTTTTTCCTCATGTGCTTTTCGAGCTTCCCCTCAAACACATTCATGCATTCATAAGCTTTTCACCATTAGCTGAGTAGTATGTTGTGCATTTTATACAGGCTGAGGACAAAATTATGATCTTCTATCAAATATTGCGCCACACCAGCAAGCTTTATAGAACAAATGCCTGTTCCAGTATGTGGGACAAGAATGGATTGGAGGAGTTTGCAATGCTTCTGTTTCAGCAGCTGAAGGAGCTCAGTCAGGATTTAGGAGAACATCAGTCAGACTTTAAAATGTTTGGGAGAAAAAGAATTCGTACATATTTCCAAAAGCTGAGAATGTTTCTGCAAAATAAGGTATATGTATAATTTATCCTACATTGAGCAGGAAAAAGCCTTCTAATGATTAAAAGCTTTTACATTGGTTAATTAATTCTGTGACTATAGTATTTGTTCTTCTAGGTATTAATTCTTGTTCTCTTTATAGGGGTACAATAGATGTGCCTGGGAAATGATCCGCAATGAAAGCAGGAAAAACTTGGAAAAAGCCATAAACCTACTGGAATAATGCATAAAATCCTGCTGTTGATATGTTCTTTTAAAAAGCGAGTATTATTAATTTGACAACTAGAACTAAAAACACTTCTTTACTGGTATTTTACTAATCTGAAATGCCAAAAGCAAAAACAAACTGCTGCAGAGACAACAATAGAAAATGTTGGAAATACTCAGGAAGTCAGGCAGCATCTGTGATGAGAAACAGATTTAATGACTCGAATTTTTTTAAAATCTGTTTTCTAAGTGTGGTGCCAAATGCCAAAACATGCAGGATTCCCCCATCTCCCAGAAAGCTCACCAGGCCTTGTGCTTATTAGGCACCTTAATGGTCACCTACTAGGCATTTTGGTGAATAAATGTTCAGGTAGCATTTGTAGAGAGAAAAAAATAGAATTAATAGGTTCAAGAGTTCCAATATAAGGTCATTACCTTCACAGAATGTGAACATTGCTAGCAGAATTAGAAATTATTGTCCATTCTTATGGCCATGAGAAAGTATGGTTGAACTGCCTTCTTCATTGCAATTGAATGGCTTCCTAGGCTATGCCATATGAATAGGTAAGAGTCAACCACATCTGTATGGTCTGGAATCACAACTGATGATTAGTAGCCACTTGAAGGGAGGAGGACACTTTCCATGGCATATAGCCTGTGCAAGACCCAATGTATGAGGAATAGATCCTTCCCCTTGTACCTCAAGATCTCCCTGTAGAATCATGTTAAAATCAGATTGTATTAGAACAGCTTAGTGAACTGGATGGGTTTTTATGACAATGGTAATCATTGCTAATGCAGCTTCATTTAAATTTAAATGCCACAGCTTCTAAGGTGTTTTTTGAACTTACATATTTGGGCTAATAAATAGACTTTTGGATCACTAGTCCAATAACAAACCATGCTATTACCATACCCCTACATTAACTTGATGTTTTCCTCCACAGATGTTGCCAGATCTGCTGAGCCTTTTCCATTATTTAATTTGTCTTAGAAAGAGATATGTTTCATGACGTTTAGAATCACCAAGAGAAGAAATGTACATTGATAATCCACGGCTGTGCTATCTGTAATTGTCCATTCATTTTTTTTTAAACAAATGGAAAATCAAGGGTTGCAGGTCAGTGGTTGTAATGCCTCTTGCATCTTATGTGTAATCTTCGTGTCCTTGCTGTCCAAATGGATAAAAATATTGTCCAATCTTACAATTGTTACAAATATTAGACGCAGCTGCAAACAATGTCAACTTTGAGACTCACTTTATGTTTAATCAGTGGAACTCCAAAATCTTGTAGGATAGTGAAGATGGCGTTTGGTATGCTTTCCTTTATTGGTCAGAGTATTGAGTACAGGAGTTGGGAGGTCATGTTGCGGTTGTACAGGACATTGGTTAGGCCACTGTTGGAATATTGCGTGCAATTCTGGTCTCCTTCCTATTGGAAAGATGTTGTGAAACTTGAAAGGGTTCAGAAAAGATTTACAAGGATGTTGCCAAGATTGGAGGATTTGAGCTACAGGGAGAGACTGAACTGGGCTGTTTTCCCTGGAGTGCCGGAGGCTGAAGTTTACAAAATTATGAGGGGCATGGATAGGATAAATAGACAAAGTCTTTTCCCTGGGGTCAGGGAGTCCATAACTAGAGGGCATAGGTTTAAGGTGAGAGGGGAAAGATATAAAAGAGACCTAAGGGACAACTTTTTCATGCAGAGGGTGGTACGTGTATGGAATGAGCAGCCAGAGGATGTGGTGGAGGCTGGTACAATTGCAACATTTAAGAGGCATTTGGATGGGTATATGAATAGGAAGGGTTTGGAGGGATATGGGCCGGGTGCTGGCAGGTGGGACTAGATTGGGTTGGGATATTGGTCAGCATGGACGAGTTGAACAGAAGGGTCTGTTTCCATGCTGTACATCTCTATGATTCAAGACTGTCAGCTTCATTCTAATGCAGAGAGTGGACTTTCTTACAGGACACACTACCCATTGAAATGATAAGCTGCACCAAGCTGGCATTTAATGAAGGAAATGTTGTCAAAGATTGCAACAGGATTGTTTCTCTTGTAAAACAATATATTCTGATGTTAGTCAATAATAATGATATAATAGCAATATCAATTTGAATTAAGAAATGAATTAAGTTTTGTTTTGCAAACTTCTGCCCTGTTGTTGATTTTCATCCACTGGCAGCATAAGTCCAGAATTTTAGCAGATATCTTTAACGATTCAGAGATTGTGGGAAACACATGTTCAATTGTGACATGCTTTGACAACAGGCAATGCCCTGCTGTGCACAAAGGCCAAGGAGTAATAAAGTTATCCCTGTGTTCTGAAGGTCTTAACGCAGAAGGAAAATCTACTGTGGCACTGGCAAAAGAGTGAATTGGAGTTTTGGATAAGTAAGCACTTGATCCACAGAAGTCCCTTTTGGGAAAACAATTCAAATTAATGACCGCCAAAAAAGTACATTGCAAATTAGGCACACCAACATCCTCCTAATTTGCCAATTTATGCTCCTGCCAAGTGAGACTCCATGCCAAGAGCAGAGTCTTGGGATCTACCGTAACATTGCTATCTGCAGTCATGTTCCAATTAGACCCAGCAAACACTGTATTCATGTAACCTGTGACTCTAACCAAAAAGCAAAATTATTTGTGTTAATTTATTGTAAGTATATTTAATGATATTTAATCCCAATTTATTTAGTTCAGTATGCGTATAAGGTGTATGTATTTTATATTCCAAATTAAAAATTATGCTTACTGAAGCATGACATCTCTACAAGAAGCTGCTTTTAAATCTTTTGCAAATTATTTTAATTGAAAAGAATCATTTATGACCCTGTTTGTTTGGGAACACTAACTTTAAACCACACCAGTTAAAGAAGTTAAAATATTTCCTGTAAAATGAAAGTTTTACCTGACTTGTTGCAGAGTAAAATAAATATTAAAAGAACAAAGCATTCAGTGTAAGTTCGGAGTCTATCTTTTTGAGATATGTGTGTTTACCAGTGTGTGTTTCACTTATTACGTTCTTAATTTCAAGGTGATTTTTGTTCATCTCCTGCATCAGTGTTTTATTTTAATCATTATCTTAATACTATCAGATCGCTGAATACCTGCATATAGTTATTGCAAACGGACATTTTAAAGAAGCAAACCTAGATTCAATGCCTGCATACTGTGTACTCTTGGCTACAGAGCAGCTGAAGAAATAAAATTGTCCTCAGCATCTTGTTTGTTCTAGTAAGAAACATATCTTATCATTAACCTGAGGGATGCAGCTGCACTTCAGGGTGAAGATTGTGTGATGGGGTTACCCTTATGGAGTTGATTTCACATCAGCTGCAGAAACCTAAAACTCACGCCAGTTTCTTTCTCAGTTATGTTGGGTTTTTGAATCAGTACCAAGGCGAAACTTCTTCTCAGTGATACATAATATGCAGAATAATTAATGTATAAATACTGATCAGTTGCACGCATGTAGGAGGTTGATCTCCTCCCCAGAGAATACTATGAAAACAGACAGTCAAATTACATTCTGTTCTTCTCAACCTTCCCATAAAAATGCTCTTTGTTTTGGCCTGGCATGGTATCAAATGCTGCATTCAGTTTCATTTTCTATTCAATGACTCATAATAAAAATCTGCAGAAATTTGCCACAGATTTCACTTTGACAAAATTGTACACTTGAACAGTGAGATAAATGGTACTCAGACTCCAATGGATACCTGCAATATCTGGGCATAATATATTTCTATGCATTTAATGTAGGTGTTACTATCAACCTTTAGACTTACAGTGAGATTAAACAGATATTCAGCAGTACAGGCAACAACAAAGGATTGAAAAATAGAGTGGAATTTTTCCTTTGTGATGTGGGCAATATCAAGAAAGTTGGGAAAATACAGCAAAATGAAAATGTCAGAACTTTTTTTCCAAATTTCCCCTTCAACTTTAATTGGTGACTTTAGAATCTTACCATTGAATGGTGACTACTTTATTTCAATATCGTTAATAGCCCACCTCAACTCTCTTCTCCTACCTCAAGAAATCAAACAAATTTGTGATATGCATGTCAGAATGGATACTGGTGGTTGCAGGTCACTGATTGCTTGCTCTAGCCATAATTCAATTCTGTCCTCACTACATTCTCTCCTCATACTCCATGGCTACCAGACTCCTCAACCTTTCATCCATGGTAGATCAGCAACAGCAAATCAAGAGCCTCACCACATCATCATGCCGGCTCTCAGACCAACACACCCTTCCAGTCAGCCCTCATTGATTTATTGGCATAAAGGATCTTTATTCTCAGTTACAACCTCTCTGGCTCACATTGTTTTTAGTGAAATGCGAGGGGCACAAAACTTGTAATGGTGAGGAACACTGCTCAGTCAAATAAGTGGACATGTTGCTACATGGCATTGGGCTACATCAACACCTATAGGACAGGTCAGCAGCTTATGCTGCAATCATATTGCTTCAAGCAAATGGCCATGTCTGATAATCAAAAGGGAGCAATCCTTAGTGAAGTCAAGGGTGACAATTGTGGAGCCATCAGTCCATGGGGTGGACTGTGTTCAGTATGTGAAACTTTGCTAATGCAAAGGAGGAGGATAGCGTCACATCTCTCAGAGCTCCTTATGAAGGAAGGATATTGACCAGCTTGTCACATAATGTGAGGGCAGAACGCGAGGATTCATTGTGATGGTTGTGAGGGTTCAGGAATTTCTTCAGTAAAATTGCGTTATCTTTCTGACCTTTCCCACAGATCATCTGTTCGCATATCTGACGTGGACACCAATGTGACTGCAGTCCTTGCAGTCTTACTTCAAATTCGAAGACAACATAGAAAGAGACAGCAATTCCAACTTTGTAGTGATTGGGACCAGACTGACCTCTTTAACTATGAGTTTCTTGATTGGGGTTGTTAACTTGGGACAATCAGGAAAGCCCTGGTTGACTGATAATAACCAGGAGATTTAGATTCTCCTCAGTTTAGAAAACTGAGTCTGTGTTGGCTGGTACTGAGGAGGAGAAGAGTTTCTTTGTCTTCCCCCACCCCTTTTTTTTGTTGAGGGCAGATACTCGTTTCTTTTTTGTTTGTTTTTCTTTATTTTTGAGCTGTATTCAGCTGCACAGGCAGCCACCACCTGCCTGTGCAGCTGCTTCACTCTGGGTCTGCTCCTGCCACTGAAGCCTGGGTCTTGCCTGCACCTCTGCTGCTACCTGGGACTTGCCTTGCCCCCCCCACCACCCCCTCCATGGACCTAAGACTGCTGCTGTTTGGGGCATACCTTTGCTGCTTCTGCCTGGGACTTACTCTGGGATCCCCCTCCCCCAGGGACCTAAGAGCACCACTGCTGCCTGGGGCCTGCCTGCATCGCTGCTGCCTGGGACTCGCCTAGGGCCCCCTGGACAAAAGGTGCTGTTGCCTGGGACCTACCTTGGGCTCCTTCCCCAGACTTAAAATTCCGCTGCTGCTGCCTGGGGCCCCACCTCTGGACTTGAGACTATTGCTGTTGCCCAGGGCCTGCCTCCACTGCTGCTGCTGCTTGGGGCCCGACAACACCACAGACTGTTGCTGCTGTTGCCTGGGCCATCTGGAAGAACATCCATAAGCATAGCATGGTGGGCACCATGACTGCCGGCCCCAACCATATCTATGCCAGGGTAGCCACTGCCCTAGGCTCGGATGCTTCAGCCCTGGCTGCAACCCCGACCACCTTCAGGCACCTCACTAAATGATTGGAAGGCAATGCCCTATTCCCAATCTGCCATGACCATCGAGGCCATGGCTAGTATGGTCGGCCCACTGGCGATCGTCCCTGCAGCCCAGATGTATGGGAAGGCCGTATTTTTCCTAAAGACCAAACAGGCGGTTCAGGTGGCCATACAGAAGGGACTCACTGAGGTCGGGACATTCCCACCCATGGTCCCATTGGAGGTCACGGCCCAGAGGGTCGTGATCTCCAATGTCCCACCCTTCATTGCCAGTGAGCTCCTTCTCCCCCATCTCCAAACTCTAGAGGAAATCCAATCAGGTGTGCAACCGCTCCTGCTCTGTCTGAAGGACCCTGCCGTCAAACACATTTACTCCTTCTGGCACCAGGTGTTTATTTGCCTGGCCTGGGAGGAAGTAACCGAGGGTTCATTTACCCTCCTCCTTGAAGGCATGGCCTACCGTGTCTTCTAGATGGCGGACAGCGTACGATGTCACCTGTGCCGTGAGGTGGAGCACATAAGGAAGAACTGCCCCACCCAGAAGGTTATCTAGCCAACACCGGCAGCCAAACTGCTTGTTCTGTGGAGTCCATCAACCATGTATATATTGGGAGTGGGCGCTTGCATTCCATTTTTGGATTTCCTTAAAAACCTTCTCTGTTTTTGGATGCGCTTCAGTCCCATGCTCCTGATCTTTGGGCACCTGGTGTGGAGGGGGTGAGGGTAAGTCAGAAGACCTCCTGGTGGGTTTGTTCCTGGGCCTAGCCAAACTGGCCATAAACAGGCAGCGGGCCATGGAGGGGTTGTTATGGCCGATTGTCTGTCCCTCTTCCGTGGGTATGTCAGAGCCCGGGTGCCCCTGGAGAAGGAGCACGCGGTGTCCACTAACACCCTCGAGATTTTCAGGGAAAGGTGAGCACCGCAGGGAATGGAGTCTATTATTATGTTCCCCTCCAACTCTATTTTGATTTGATTCCTGCCCTCTCCCTCACTATTTGATCACGCAGCATTGCCCTCTGAAAAGGGCACTGCTTGTCACTGGCCACTCGGGTGTTTCCTTTCTTCCTAGTGGTGGAAATTGAATAAAGATTTGTACATCTGTTGTCTTTCGCTGTGTCTCACACCTGCACACACACAACATGGGTGCGGGGGAAAATATAAGCACTACCGCAGTTGGGTGGTAGTGTGGGGGATAAAAAAAGAGAAATAAAATAAACTGGGGATTTAGAATATCCTCAGTTTAGGGGACTGACTCTGTGCTGGCTGGGCCACAGTCAGGAAAAAAAATATAGAAGGCAATTACAGGTTGCTCAGTAATCTAAAGTACTGGAAGCAGGAGTAAATTGCACCATGATCAATTTGAGGTGCTTATATGCATATCTTAGTACCTAGCAGTCTTCCTGCGTTCAAGCACATTTGCCTGAATATTATCTTGGCTTGCCAATGAGATTTTCAAAAGGGAGTTGGGAGTATGTGCAAGTTAATAGTAGAATGTGTAGAATAAAAGAAACAAAAATATAACCAGGAGATTTAGAGTCACCTCAGTTTAGAGCATTGACTCTGTGCTGGCTGGTGCTACAATCATTGTGTTACTGTTGTTGGTGGTTTCTGCTTCTTTTTTGGCAGAAACCTGATTCCTGAACAGGCTGAATTATTTAGCCAGTTTGTAAACTGGTATTCCTTTTTTTAAGTGAGGACTGATTTCTAAACTGCCTGATCCACACAATCAATGTGTTTCAGGTGTAACTCAGTTCTCATTAGGGGATGTTGTTTCCCTGGCTGGTTACAGCCTGTGTGTTACTCTTTTCTCTTTTACTTTGAGAAAAGGACAATGCTGATTTTGTGGCAGGGCCTAGCCCTTGGGCTCTAGTCTTCTTTGTTTTTTTGTATGTCTTTACTGTGTTTTTGGTGTTTGGACTGAGCCCTTGTGAGAAAACATATCTTACCAGATGAGCTGTTCCTTGTGGTAGGCCTGACCCTAGAACTCGATCTCTGCAATGACTGTACACCTATGTATGTGTGCTGGGAGGTGAGCACTTGCTGCATCCTGGAGTTTGGCAGTAGACCCTGCCTCTGGGAGTGGACCAAACCCCCATGAGTTAACTGCACCTTTACAATATACTGTGTTCCTGTGAGTGGGCCTGGTTCTCCAAGGATGGGCTAGGACTCCATGGAGACTGAACACCTGTGTGCTGTGGAGTGTGTATTTGCTGCCTTCAGGAGTAAACTCTGCCCTCTGTTGGGGACTCTGTTTTTAGCATCGGACTCTGCAGTTTGGAGTGGATTCCATCTCTGACAATGCACTTTGTACACTGGAGTGGACTCTGTTCCTGGGATGGGAACCCTGACCCCTATGCCCCCAATTCTGTGCCTGTAAACCCACCCTGGAATGTCTGTACCCCGACCCAGTCACTGACGTCCACCTCATGGCATCGATCTCTGGGGAATGTATGCCCCCTGACCCCATGACTGGAACCTGCCCCACTGCAACAACCCCTGGGGAACCTGTCCCTGAGGTCCACCTTACAACACCTGGCCCTGAGGTTCTCGAGCCCTGCCCCACCCAGCCAGAAACAGACTCTGACCTTGGACTCTGCTGCTATCTCTCTGAGCAGGAAGTAGGGCCGGGGCCCCGCCACCTCCCCCCACCACCTGACATCCCCAGGGCAGGACAGAAAGTGCCACAACTGGCTCTCTCTGCCCTTGCTATTTTCCCTGCTTTCCCCAGCCAACAGTGTTACTGGAGAGGCTGGGGGGGAGGAGCCTCAGGTCCCAAGACCACCAAGGTGGGTGGGGAAGGGAGTGCCCATAAAGTACCCCTGCTCCCCCTGGGGAAGAGGTGCTGCCCCTGGAGAGGAGGGACTTCCCGGGGATAGTGACACCAGCATGCCTCTCCCCAGGGGATGAGCCTGCGGCATCTCCTGCCTGTCTTGCACCGTGGCCTAACCTGCCTGAACCTCTGGGGGCAGCAGCAGGTCCTTCTCTGCTGCCATTCCACCAGCCCCCTGGGAGAAATAGAAACTAATGTGGCCGTAGTATTTTAAACATTGCTGGGTCATCAAATGGCAGAGGGGAGGATGGTGTTATCCTCACTCCTCCCTCCCTGACAGTGTTTTTCTGGGAGCCTTGGCCCTGGGGGAGCGCCTTTTCCTGAGGAGCCGGGCATCCCGATGTCGGGTGAAGTGTTGGGCCCCGAGCCTCCGCTGCCCGATGACCCGACCTTGGAAGTCCAAGAAGGGGTGCACTGAGGAGGTTACCGCCGGTGACCCTGGGGGTGTGGTTGCTGGTGGCTTGAGGCCAGCTGGCAGTGCTGAACCAACCCCCACTCTCTCAGTGGGGGAGGGGCCAGTAGCCAAGGGTGATTTCCCAGAGGAGGGTTCGGGCACAGTGGTGAACACTGGGGATGATGCAGAGTCCGTCTTCAACAAAGTTTTTGAATCCCAGGTGCCCCCACTGAGCTTAACCCCCCTCCCCCGCCACCCCACCCCATCCCCGTTGAGGAACTCCAGGAATTTGTTGAGGAAATTCGCAATCGCCGGGCTAGAGCCAATTGGCACTCGACTGCTGGAGCTCCTTTGACCTGGTTTATCGGTTGGCCCAGCCTGCTTACCACCTGGGCTGGATGCAAATGAGCGAAAACGTGTCAGAAACTTCTGGGTGCACTCCTGGTGAGGGCGAGGGACTTTTGTGCCCCTCCCTCATTCTCCCAGTAAATGTATATAGTTTAAATTGTACTGGTGGTGGTTGCACAATACTGCTGACAAGGTAAAAACAATGAAACATCGATTTTCCTGCTCCTCTGAAGCTGCCTGAACTGCTGTGCTTTTCCAGCACCACTCTGATCCAGAATCCTGCTGACATGAAGACCACTATAGCCAGCCTCAACATCAATGACAGCAGAGAGTCACAGCACAGATTCCAGACCTTCTCATTCCTTCGGGACGGGAAGTATGTTGGTGTGCTTCCTGCAAGAAACCTACACCCCCCTGGGAGAAGAAGCCACCTGGCTCCTGGAGTGGCAAGGTGGGGGGCGGTGGGGGAGGTCCACATGAGTCCCCTCACCCTCAGATCTGGTGGGGTGGCTAGCCTATTGGCCCCATATTTTCAGCCGGAGATCTTGGGGGTCAGGGAACCTGTGCCAGGCTGTTTGCTTCACCTGTCTATGCTCCCATAGTTGGACCAAAGCAAATGCGCTTCTACAGAGCAGTGGCCGCTCCTCTCGCCTCCATTGACGGAGGCCAGTGCAGTGACCTCGGGAAACTTTAACTGCGTCCTCGAGGACAGGGACCACGGTAGTGCCCGGTTTGGTTGAGCGTCTTGGAGGAGATTGGGGGATTTGGTCAAGTCCTTCGACCTGGTGGACGTCTGGCGGAATCTCCATCCTGACTCTATCACCTTCACCTTTGTGAGGCCTGGAGTCATGCGTCCAGAATTGACCACCTGTACATTTCGCGGGCATACTCCTCCTGCTTTCCGGCAGCTTCCATGCAGCAGGTGCTGTGCACGGACGATCACCTGGTGTGGGCGGAACTTCTTCCGGTTGGCGCCCGGCTCGGGTCCACATACTGGCACTTTAACAACTGGCTGCTGGAGGACGAGCGGTTCTGGGACTCATTTCATTGGTTCTGGGCCGGTTGGAGAAGGAAGCGGGGAAGCCTCCCCTCCCTGAGGCTCTGGTGGGACGTAGGCAAGGCTCACGTCCGTGTTTTCTGTCGGTGGTACGCGAAAGGGCTGACAAAGAGGTGGAGAAGGAAGTGTTCGATCTGGGGTCATATCTCGGTCAGCCTGATGTGGACCCAGCCCTGCGCGGGGTGTACGAAGCAAAGAAAGCCGCGTTCTGAAACCTGCAGCTCACTGGGTCGCGAGGCGCATACATGAGGTCATGGATCCAGCTCCTCCAGGACCCGGACCACTGCTCCCCCTTCTACTACTTGCTGGGAAAAAGGTGCAGCACCCGTCAGCAGTTCCTTGTGCTGCTGGCCGATGACTGGTCCCTCGTCTCTGATCCAGAGGGTATCAGGGCCCAAATTCACTCCTATTACACAGCTCTGTTCTCCCTGGATCCATCCACCGAGGATGCTCGCAGAGTTCTGTGGGAGGACCAGCTGCAGCTCAGCCTGGCAGAAGCCAGAAGGCTCGACACTCCCGTCAGTTTAGAGCAGCTGGCCAGCACACTGGACCGGTTCACAAGGGGCAAGTCCCCGGGGCTGGACAGGTTGACTGTGGAGTTCTTCAGGGCATTCTGGGATCTCCTCGGGAGCAACTACGCACAAGTCCTGGGGGAGTGTTTAAATGCCAGAGAGCTGTCCCTTTCTTGGCGCAAGGCGGTCATCGTCCTGCTGCTGAAGAGTGGAGACCTTCGTTCTTTAAAGGACTGATGTCCGGTCTCCCTGCTGTGCATGGATTACAAAATTTCACCAGGGTGTTGTCTTCTTGCCTGGCTTCCGTGCTGGCTGACGTGATTCTCCCGGACCAGTCCTACGTGGTCCCTGGCCGGAGAATACACGACAATGTCCATCTGGTCCAGGACCTGTTCCATTTCTGTCGATGGGCTAGTTTGTCAAGCGTCTTCCTGTCTCTTGTCCAGGAGAAGGCGTTTGACAGGGTCGATCACGAGTATCTGCTTGGGACTCTGCGGGCATTCAGGTTCAGGATGCAGTTTGTCGCCCGGGTCTGACACCGCCGCAGAGTGTTTGGTTAAAGTCAACGAGTCCCTGACCACGCCCCTTTGCTTTGGGAGAGGAGTATGTCAAGGCTGCCTCCTGTCTGGCCAGCTGTATATCCTGTGTGTGGAGCCTTTCCTGTGCCTCTTGAGGAGGAGGTTGTCAGGGCTGCACAACTCAGGCACCGGGTTGGTCCTCTTGGCTTACGCCGGCGACATGCTCCTCACTTTCTCCGACCTGGCTGACCTGGGGAGGATGTGCGAGTGTCAGGCGGTGTACTCAGCGGCATCTTTCGCCAGGATCAACTGAGCCAAATGTTCCAGACTACTGGTCGGTCCATGGCAGGTGAACTCTCTACTGGAGAAGTTATGGGGGTTCAGCTGGAGTACCACCCATCTCTCCTACCTGGGGGTCTACCTCAGCCTAGCTGAGGAATCCTGGCCGGCAAACTGGCAGGAGCTGGAGGCCAAGATCTCACCTAGGCCGCTGGACAGGACTGCTCAGAGTGCTGTCTTACAGGAGTCGAGTGTTGGTCATAAACCAGCTTTGGTTCCTCCTCCTGGTTTTGTCGTTGACATCCAGAGAACGTTGGTTCACTTCTTCTGGGACAAAAGGACGCACTGGGTCGCTGTGCAGATCCTGAGTCTCCTTATTGAGCAGGACAGTCAGTCGCTGTTGTGCTTTCGCACCCAGGTGGCGACTTTCTGCCTTCAGACCTTGCAGCGATACCTTTAAGTTGAGCCTCATCCTGGGTGGTGTGCCCTGGTGATGTATTTTTTCTGCATAATAGACAATAGACAATAGGTGCAGGAGTACGCCATTCAGCCCTTCGAGCCTGCACCGCCATTCAGTATGATCATGGCTGATCATTCCTAATCAGTATCCTGTTCGTGCCTTATCTCCATAACCCTTGATTCCACTATCTTTGAGAGCTCTATCCAACTCTTTCTTAAATAAATCCAGAGACTGAGCCTCCACTGCCCTCTGGGGCAGAGCATTCCACACAGCCACCACTCTCTGGGTGAAGAAGTTTCTCCTCATCTCTGTCCTAAATGGTCTACCCCGTATTTTTAAGCTGTGTCCTCTGGTTCGGCACTCACCCATCAGCGGAAACATGTTTCCTGCCTCCAGAGTGTCCAATCCTTTAATAATCTTATATGTCTCAATCAGATCCCCTCTCAGTCTTATAAACTCAAGGGT
>NC_057742.1:32293845-32311439 GCF_004010195.1 Chiloscyllium plagiosum | reverse complement strand
AAAGAGTCCTGAGCTGAAGCCTCACTCTTCGATCCAAACTTCCTTAGACCCTCTTTTTGTGGCAAGTCTGTGGACTCTTAATTTAGGTTAGAGGAGGAGAGAGGGAGGGAGGGAGACCCTACTTTGTAGGACCAGGGGTTTAGAACACACCCATTCTAATAGCAATCACTTACCTTCCCGACTGACTTTGCGCTCCACCTGAACTTCCGCCCAGCTCCCGCCACTCTCTGCTGCGAAAAGACCGTTGGCGTCGAGGTAAGTTCTTTATATAGCAATCACTTACCTTCCCGACCGGCTTTGCGCTCCGCCTGAACTTCCGCCC
This sequence comes from Chiloscyllium plagiosum, assembly GCF_004010195.1. Lineage (NCBI taxonomy): Eukaryota > Metazoa > Chordata > Chondrichthyes > Orectolobiformes > Hemiscylliidae > Chiloscyllium > Chiloscyllium plagiosum. The sequence continues at coordinate 32,311,117 of NC_057742.1, read as the reverse complement.
AGCTCCCGCCGCTCTCTGCTGCGAAAAACCTCAACTACGACACGCAGCTCGTGTTCATCGACCATGACTGTCTGCAGCTGCTGTTCATTGACCATGACGGTTTGGAGGTTGCCCTCAGGACACTGCCTGTCTTTTACCAGGACCTGATCACTGTCTGGAACATGGTCGAATCACGTCACGCCTACCCTCTGGCAGGAGTAGCGGCTGTCGTCAGGGAGCCATTGCTCAGGAATCCACACCTCCGTACTTGCGAGTTCGAGTGGCTGTCAGAGGGGAGGGCCATGGCAGCGAGGGCGACCAGGGTCAGGGACGTGCTGGGTGGCGGGAATCTGGGCTGGATGCTGCCACAGGATATAGCAAGCAGGGCAGTGCTAGACGTCCAGTTTGTGGCCACTGCCATTCGACGCCTTAAAACGGCAGTGCTCAGATCCAACGTAGTGCACCAGTTGGAGGATGCTCAGGCATGCGATGGAATCCCATCTGTGCTCACCCCTGTCCGGATGGAATTTCATATTGTCCCCAAGGTCCTGTACTTGCCCCGGGAACCTGTGCCCCACAATCTGAGCCTCCTCTGGAATTTTTAGTGTTTCCCCTTTTAGGGATGTATCACGGTGAGCTCTATATGGACTGCTGCTGCACACCATCCACCTCTTCTCCCTCATCCACTGCCCAGACACGCCTTGGCGTGCCCATTTACAGGCGGTGGAGACCCCCAGTGGAGGGCTCTTTATGTGGGAGTCCTCCCCTTTTCTCACAGGGATCTGGAATGAAGGGTGCTGTACGCAGCGGTCCCCTGCGGTGGTTCATGGACTCCCACCCAACTGCTTGTTCTTTGATGCTGTGGAGTCCATGGACCATCTATATATTGGGGTGTGGGCACTTGCGCTCCTTTTTTGATTTTCTAAAAAACTTTCTTCTCTGTTTTTGGTTGCACTTCAGTCCCACGCTCCTGACCTTTGGGCACCCAGTACGGAGGGGGGAGGGCAAGTCTGAAGACCTCCTTATGGCCATAAACAGGTCCAGGCAGCAGGCTATGGAGTGGGTCATTAGGGCTGTCTGCCTGCCCCTCTTCCGCGGTTATGTCAGAGCCCGGGTGTCTCTGGACAAGGACCACGTAGTGTCTCCCAACACCCTTGAGCTGTTCAGGGAGAGGTGGGCACTGCAAGGAATGGAGTACATTATTTCCCCATCTAACTCTCTTTTGATTTAATCCCTGCCCTCCCCTTCACTGCTGAACCACACAGCGTTGCCTGTTGATGAGAAGGGCACTGCTTGTCACTGGCCACTTGGGTGTTTCTTTTCTTCCTGGTGGTGGAAATTAAATAAAGATTTGTGCACCTTGTGTCTTTCACTGTGTCTCACACCTGCACACACACAACATGGGTGCTGGAGAAAAAATAATAAGCACTACTGCAGGTAGTGTGGGAGAAAAAAGAAACAGGAGTATCCGAGGTTCTGTTCACTCTGAGAGCTGGCTCTGAGGGAACTGGGTCGGTGTCAAGTACTATGCATGTGCAGATTAAAGGAGACTTGGTGACACGATACCGTCCTTAAGAAAAAAAAGTACAGTGTTCCTGTGAGTGGGCCTGGTTCTCCAAGAATGGGCCAGGACTCTCTGGAGACTGAACACTTGTGTACTGTGGGGTCTGCATTTGCTGCGAACTCTGCCCTCGTTTGTGGACTCTGTTTATAGCAATGGACTCTGCAGTTTTAGTGGACTCTATTTCTGACAAGGCACTTTGTATACTGGAGTGGACTTGGTTCCTGGGAATGGACTATATATTTTGAAGAGAACTGTTTATGATAATAGATTCTGGGTACCAGAAAGGACTGTTTTTGTTTTGGTAATTGACTGTCTTGTTGTTTTTTTGGGTTTATCACCTACACTGTCTTGTGTCCCTGGGTCTAGCAGGACTCTCTACGAACTGGGAAGATCATAAGTTGTCCCGAAAGCTGTCACCCTGAGAGCCGGAGGGTGGGTAGGCCGTCCGGTGAACCTGAAGGTGGGTAGATGTCCTGAAAGGTGGAGGTAGGTAGGCCATTCTGATGCCAGTTGCCCTGAGAGCTGGAAGGTGGGTAGGTCCTGAGTCCTGTTGTCCTGAGAAGGGGTAATTGAGACGGGCTGTCCTAGAGGTGGTCAGAAGGTGTGTTAGAGCGGCCGGGAGCAGAAGGTGCATAGGGGCAGGCTGAGATCCGGAATGTATGTGGTTTACAATTAATTAACTGTGTTTTGAGTGTGGGCCAGAGTGGGCTAGTCAGCATGTGGGTTGGCTGGGAGCTAGACGTTCAATGACTGGCCTGGGGAAAAGCCGGCTGGAGGGGTCTGTTAGTACGCAAGGTGACTGGGGGCTAGGCAGCGGACAGCGAGCCCGTAGGATAGCTGGTCAAGGGCGGGCCAGCCAGTACATGGTCTGGCTGGGGGCCCGAGGGTTGATGACTGGCCTGGAGGAAAGCAGGCCGGGAGAGGCCTGTCATTGCGTGTGCTGGGTAGGGCCAGGCAACTGATAGCATCCTCGCAGGAAAGCTAGTATAGGGCAGGCCGGTCAGTATGCAGGGAAGCTGAGCCAGGCGGCTGACCGGAGGAGGACTGGTCAGTACATAGGGAGGCTGGGAGCTGGACAGTCTGATGGCCAGTCCATAGGAACGCTGGCCAGGGGGAAGGGTCGGTCAGTATGCAGGTGGCCAGGAGCTGGAAAGCCGACAGCTGACTGTAGGAAAGCAGGTCAGGGTGGTTTGGTTAGTATCCAGGGTGACCGGGAGCTGGTGGCCGAAGTCCATCCCAGAGAAAAGTGGGCTAGGGAGGGTCAGTCAGTACGCAGAGTGGCCGGAGACTGGAAGGCCAACAGCCAGCTTGGAGGAAAGTCTGGGATAGTCTGGTCAGTACATGAGGCGACTGGGAGCTGGGTGGTCAATGACCAGCCTGGAAGAAAGCGGACCTGGGGAGGGTCGGAAAGCCAATGACTGTCCTGCAGAAAGGCTAGCCAAGGATAGTCTGATCAGTATATGGTGCGGACGGGTGTCAGGTGTTTTTTTTTATAGCAATATTGGGACTGTGTTCTATGCACTGTTTCTCATTTGATTGGACGTCTTGTCTGTGTTTGTTACTGTTATCTTGGACTGACAGTGAGACTTGAAGTTTGTCCTCACCTCCCTGAAAACTGGTTGAACGGTGAGGTTTGGGGTTTGGCTTTGCTTCTTTCCACTGTAATGTAGTGGGTTTTTTTAATGAACTGCTGCTTTCTGTTTATTGTTAACTGTATTTTGTACTGATTGATAAAATGTTTTAAAAAACAGATCAGAATTTCCTCAGTTGAGGATTGACTCTAAGCTGGCTGGCCACAGTCATTGTACAAGTAAATAAAGGGTGGCTTGGTGATGAGACACCAGCCTTTGTGCTGTTATTTCAACTTTGTCAGCAAGTCCAGTTAGATCAGCAACTTCCAGTGGCTGTGGCACCATCACTTTCATGTCCGTCTCAGTGGAGTGGAATGCCAGCTTGCTTTCCTGGAAAAATGTCCTCAGCAGTAACAGTGGGACATTACCATGTGAGAGATACTTTCTGGCTTGTGACGTCTAAAGTGGTATGCACCTGGGCTTTAAATATGGCACAGGTGGCATACGGACCTGAAGATCTCATTGCTGAGAGCAATTCCACCTCTCCTGTCATGTTGATTGCACAAGGAGTCCACCAAAAGAGTCCAGTTGTATAATTAATAAGGTCATAGAGTCATAGAGATGTACAGTTTGGAAACAGACCCTTCGATCTAACTCATTGATGCTTCGCCTAAGGCCCACTGAAGATGTTACCTAGTATGGTGACGAAACGTCTGGAAATGAAACTCCCAGCTCAGTGAGCAAACCTACATCCAGATTCTCAAGACACTTCTTAAATTCTTTAACTTCAGATCCTTCCAGCATGTGACTTGAAACATATTCAGAGTCACTGAGCCAGTATGTCACAAATGCAAGAGAATGATTGATTGTTTAATTGCCAGGTCTGGTAGTTATATGACTTTCGCCAGTGATGTGAGTGAGAATGAATGAATGCACAGGTTTCTCTCACTGGCTTCTCACGGGTACAGGGTTTTATTAACTGAATATGCATACAGTTTGAGTGCTTCCACACAGACTGAGAATATTTGTCAATATTCAGGAATTCCATACTGTCAATGTGCTGCTGGTGTACAACCACTGAAATTTGCTAATGCAGGTTTATTTGTGATACCAAGGGAGATGGAATGATACCTTTGCCCTGTGACACTTAAACTCCCTACATCTTCAGACTTGGAAGCACATTTAAGATGTAGATGCTAGGGGCAGTGACTGCCTCAATAACTGTTTCAAAACAAGCTGACAAGAAGCTAGCGTACCAGTTCAGTGTGTAATTGGGAAGGAAATTGGAATGTTGGCCCTTATCTCAAGGAAGTATAAATATAGGGCAGTCTTACTAGACAAGGTGTGAGATGCCAGTGTTGGACCGGGGTGGATAAAGTTAAAAATCACACAAGACTGAATTGTAGTCCAACAGGTTTATTTGGTAGCACTAGCTTTCGGAGCGCTGCTCCTTCAGCTACCTGATGAAGGAGCAGTGGTCCAAAAGTTATACTTCAAAATAAACCTGTTGGACTACAACCTGGTATTATGTGATTTTTAACTTACTAGAACAATGCAAGGCACTAGTCAGACACACCTAGAACACTGAAAAGTTTTGTTGCCCCTATCTAAGGGAAGATGTACTTGAATTGGTGGCAGTTCAAGATTGATCCGAGGTGTGGAGAGATTTCCTTATGAGAAAAGGTTGAATAAATTGGACTTTTACTGATTGGAGTTCAGTTAAATGAGAGGGGCTGTTATTAAAAACTGTAATATTATTTGGATTGTGAGATGGTAAATGCAGAAATTTTGCTTCCCCTTATGGGAGAATGTAGTCTCAGAGTAAGGCGTCAACAGCTTGAATCAAAGATTAGATTAGATTCCCAACAGTGTGGAAACAGGATCTTCGGCCCAACAAGTTCACACCGACCCTCCAAAGAGTAACCCACCCAGACCCATTTCCCTCTGACTAATGGACTAAACACTATTGGCAATTTAGCATGACCAATTCACCTAACCTGCACATCTTTGGACTGTGGGAGGAAACTGGAGCAAGCCCACAGAGACACTGGGAGAATGTGCAAAGTCCATACAGACAGTTGCCCGAGGCTGGAATTGAACTCTGGTCCCTGGTGCTGTGAGGCACCAGTGCTAACCACTGAGCTACCATGCCGCCCACAAGGAGCATTTTCTTCTCCCAGAGGATAGTGAAATTCGTTACTGCAGATGGTTGCAGAACCAGTATCATGAAGTATTTTTAAGAATAAGATAGCTTTTTTAATCAGGAAGAGTATTGAGGGTTATGGGGAAAAGATAGGAAGAGATCAGCCACAATCTCATCGAATGGTGGAGCAGACTTGATGGGCTGAAAGACCTGCTTCTATTCCAACATGTTATGGTCTTAATACTTGTCAGAAATCCAACCAATGAGGCTCCAAGGGTTATGGCAACTGCCATAGAACAGCTTTTATGATTGGAAAAAGCTATAAGCATGGTGAAGATGTGCCGAGGCTGGACTTGAGCTCTCCTTCAGAATGTACCAACATGGGAGTCCAAAATGGGCATGATGCGCCATCCCAATATAGGAAAGCAGTAAGGTTTGGACCCATTGGAGAAGCAGGGCACAAAGTTCAGATCCTTATTTGATTATTCTAATGAAAGGGAGGAATAGGAGCAGACATATGGGACTTCCATATTCAGATTGAATACAAAAGGCTGGCAAGGAACTGCACATGCTGAAAGTTGGCATGAGTAACTGCTGCTTTGTCCACTTTGAGGGGCATTTGTCCAAGCTGGACGATGATTGACATTTGGTGTTGTCTAAGTTGCACAGGACACCGAGGATGAACGAGGGAGGGAGGTTGGAATACAATGCCTATGAGTCAAGTAAGCTAGCTAAAAATGGAAGGCTGGTTGGGGTGTGATGTCCTGCACACCCTTCCTGCAAAAATAGACAAGTTACATGGGCATACAAATATAAGGAGTTGAGAAGCACATAGTTGTGCAAGCAGCCAATCTGTCCCTGAGTAGACATTATACCTATTTTCATATCTGTGCCAAAGCTATACTACATAATGAAAGATTCTGGCCAATATATTGGATCATAACTTTTCATCAGAAGTGTTTTGTATTATTTATTTTTATCAGCAAAAATAAAATCATTACACTTTTATGGAAGGCTATGTGGGTGCCTGAAAGGATGCAGAAAACAGTTACTAGAATGGTCCCAGGGCCAGGAGATTTTAGTTACCAAGTTAGGTTGGAATAGCAGGAATGGGTTCTCCTTGGAACAAAGAAAATTGAGAGGAAAATTGATACATAGAACACAGTGAATAGGTGTAGGATTCTAGAGTGCCATTCAATATGATTTTGGCTGATCATTCAACTCAGTACCTTGTTCTCACTTTCTCCCCATACCCTTTAGCCAGAAGATTCATGTCTAACTCCTTCTTGAAAACATTCAACGTTTTGGCCTCAACCTCTCTTGCAGAGAATTCCACAGGCTCACCACTCTCTGGGTGAAGAAATTTCTCTTGCTTCAGTCATAAATGGCCTATCCTGTATCATTAAACTATGACCCCAATTTTGAACTCCCTGGTTATCAGGAACATCAAGGGTGGAGGGAACCTGGAATGCAGGGTAGCTGAAGCAGGAAACCTCATAACTTTCACAAGGAGAGGTACTGTATTTTGGAAAGGCAAATCAGGGCAGGACCTATACACTTAATCGTAAGGTCCTGGGGAGTGTTGCCAAACAAAAAGACCTTGGAGTGGAGGTTCATAGTTCCTTGAATGTATAGTTGCAGGTAGAGGGGGTAGTGAAGAAGACATTTGGTCCTCTTGCCTTTCCAAGTCAGTGCATTGAGTACAGGAGTTGGGAAGTCATGTTGCACCTGTACAGGACACTGGTTAGGTCACTTTTGGAATACACTTGAAACTCGATTACCTGAACAAGATGGGCGAGCACTATTTCGTTCGGATAATCGATTATTTGGTTAATTGATTAATGCCTTTCCTCTGAGGCTCGGAATTTTCAAATCTGCTCCCCAATCAGGAGACTAGCAGCAGCACACAGCACGTGAGACCCCGCTGAAGCTATTTTCCCGGACATCAGAAGCTCAGGGATGACCTTAATAGAAGTTTATAAAATCATGAGGGGCATGGATAAGATGAATAACCCAAGGTAGTTTCCCCGGGGTGAGGGAATCAAAAACTGGAGGGCACAGGTTAATGGTGAGAGGAGAAAGATTTAACAGGGACTTAAGGTGCAACTTTTTCACATTAAGGGGGGGTGCATGTACAGAACAAGCTGCCAGAGGAGTGGTGAAGGCTGGTACAATAACAACATTTAAAACGCATCTGGATGGGTAAATGAATAGGAAGGGTTTAGAGGGATGTAAACCAAATGCTGGCAAATGGAAGCAGAATAATTTAGGATATCTGGTCAGCATGGACGAGTGGACCAAAGGGCCTGTTTCCATGCAGTACAACATTATGATCTATGATTCCAAGTACTTGGAGGGTGTTGATGTAGCCCCTGGTCAGAGGTGGCAATATATAGCCACCTGTTGGCATAAATATGGCTCCAATAACAGAATTAGCCTGCTTGATCCAGCATGAAAGTGATGCCTTAAGTTCGCATAATGGTGGCTTTGAACAGAGATAACCGATGTCTGTAACAGTCAGTCTGATAAGAGATGTTAAGAGCAGACAGCCTGAAACTTGTAGCAAGGATTAAAGGAAAAGTATGATTACACAATAACAAAATTATAAAAATGGTAAGGATGCGATTATTTCTCGAAAAGCCTGGGCGATCAGTCAAGTTCATTGAGCATTGAAAGTGATTGAGCTTTAGTCTTATTAATGAAATAGATGCTGTCTTGTTAGGTAAAAGAGTTAGTGTAGGATCAGTAAATTTCATCTTAGAAACCAGTATGTGACTAGAATGAGATATAGTGCACCTACAAGGTAGAGGGGCAATGTTTATCTAACCTTCCAAGGGCAGGTGGGACAGAAGCTGCTCACAGCCCCATGGCTAAAGAATTCTAATACTTGGTCTAACTATATAATTTTATTGGAACTGATATTACAAATTTTATACCAATTAGTAAAAATTAATATCCTTCTGTATGTCTAGTAATTAGGTTAGTAACAGAATTTAAAAGGTCGTTAAGTGAAAGGCAAGTATAACATGGAGAGAAAGTAACTGCTCACATGTTAGCTGAAGAATTCTAACAATAGATATAACCATACAACTTTGTACATAATTAACTGTATATTATAACTAATATTACAAGTTTTAAAGCAATTAGTAGGAATTAACATCCATTTGTATCGTCTGTGATTAGAACAGTAGGAAATACAAGATGAGTAACTGAGTTTAACAGGGATAGCAATGAATAACAGATTTTGAGCAGTCCTAAGAGATAAGCAAGGCTGGGAAATGTCTGAAAGAGCGTATAACCGTTAACTTTGGAATGTAAATTAATGGGGCACATTGTAAGATCCCAGTGCCTGATGATAACAATGCTTCGTAAACATCATGAGATCACAGGGAACCGAGGGATCGTCTGCAGGGGTGTCCATCATTGATTAGGTGTTTCATAGGATTGGATGTATAGATTAAGGGGGAATGAACAATGCCAATGTTGCATGTAATTATTGTGACGCTAAATATATAAAAATGCAGTATCTCATGGGAGTAATCAGAGTGTCATTGACCTCTGATCTGAACTGTTATTAAGAGGGTGCAACTGGGCCCCACATGAAAGCCAGATTGAGAGCAGTCTCTGGCTTCTCCTGCAGGTGTGGTAAAAGAACTCCAATAAAGATCAATGGTACTGCTGAACACACAGCTTGAGACTCCTCTTTGATATCTCTCTGCAACAGAGGGGATAAGCACTTGAAATATTGTAACATTCAAGATTATGAGCCAAGTGGTGGCCAGTGGGGCTAGAGTAGGTTTACAGCATTTTCTTGTTGGTGCAATGCATTATTCGATGACCCGTTATTTGACCAGTACAAGTCCAGACAGCTGATTCATGTTCAAAACAAAAATAGATATTGCTGGAAAAGCTCAGCAGGTCTGGCAGCATCTGTGGAGCAAAATCAGAGTTAACATTTCGGGTCGAGTCACCCTTACTCAGAATTGATACATGTACTGTTCAAGCCCTCCTACCAATATTTGTATCATCAGTCAGAAAACTTGTGCAAGTCTAACATTTCCATAGTTTTGTCTTGAAAGTACAATTCAGTTGTTTTCCTGAACAAACTTTTTGAAAAAAACAACTTTTTTCAGCACCTGTTGGATTCTCTGGATAGACTCCCTGCCATGCTTTAGCATGACTACCCTTGACCGGTTATCAATCTTTTAAAGGAAGATGTATTTATACACGTGCTTTTCATTGTGCAGTTATGCCACCTATCCAGTATAGGTCCTGTAATTTTTAAAATCTACATTATTTATCCATCTTTTCATCTGTTGATCAGTTTCAATGTCAAGGATCCTGCAGGTTTTGCACTTTTACTGTTTCTGTGACAAAAATAACACAACTGCAGATGGTCAGGGAAAGGTATGATACTTAATGTTGATGGTTACATTGGATTTCCCTATAATAAAGCAACACAGTGAAGGGAGGATAATTGGGTTATCAATAAGCAATGCAGTAGACTGTTACCTATTTTAACACTTAAAATTAGCACAGTCACCTTAGAACAAGCTGTTTCATCTGGTACTGCTGACAGCCTATGCAATATGTGTCACACTTGAGTGAGCTATTGTAGTGGTAAAAACAATGACTGCAGATGCTGGAAACCAGATTCTGGATCAGTGGTGCTGGAAGAGCACAGCAATTCAGGCAGTATCCGAGGACAGGCAAAATCGACGTTTCGGGCAAAAGCCCTTCATCAGGAATGTCCGAAATGTCGATTTTGCCTGTCCTCGGATGCTGCCTGAATTGCTCTGCTCTTCCAGCACCACTGAGCTATTGTAGTACCTAGTGTGAAGAGCAATCCTACACCAGATGATTTCATTTAACATTCCTATTGAAAATACTGAGTGTTTCAGGAAAGAATCAACTTACACATATACTTGGGGAAGATGGTGGCATGTTGGTACCGTTACTGTACCAGCAATCATCAGTACTGCTGCCTCACAGCACCAGGGACATGTGTTCATCCCTGGTGCTGTGAGGCAGCAGTGTTGGTGATTCCAGCCTGATGTGACTGTTTGTGTGAAGTTTCTTCTCAATGTTCTGGTTTCCGCCAAAGTCCAAAGGTTTGCAGCCTAGGTGGATCGCCCATGTTAAATTGTGCATACTATCCAGGGATGTGCAGGCTCAGTGGATTAGTCTTGGAAAATGCAGGGTTACAGGGATAGCATAGAGGCGTGGTTCTGTGTGGGATGCTCTTCAGTGGGTCAGTGAGGACTTAATGGGTCGAATGGCCTGTTTCCACATTGTAGGGATTCTATGACCAATAGGGATTTCAGAGCCTGAGGCAGAATATAGTTGAGCCTGTTCACAATTTCTTACTAATACTGAAAAATGCAACCAAATAATATAAATTCAAGGAAACAGATGAAAAGTGAATGCAATGGCTCACTTGGGATTTTTCACACCGTGAAATACAAAAAGAATTAATTGGAATGGAGAATGTCACAATATCACAAGCTATACGCACAGCCCCAGCACTAGTAGCCACGAGTACACAGAAGAAAATGCCAATTACCCAAACAACTGGTTAAGTCTCAAGAAAGGCAGCAGGACTGATGAGTGAATCAGCAGCAAAAGAATGCATGTCAGACAAAGAGTGGATGACTATAAGTCTACAATTATAAATACATCCCACATATTAATCATCTCGTGAAAACACAGTCATGGGGAAAAGAAGATTGTCATCAAATTATCAGAGACAATGCAATAGGGTGAATGAGAAATTAGAGAAATTAAATATCCCTGTACGCTGGGAGATGACAATGAGTTTGTGAACACAAAAGATATAGAAACCATAGTTACATGAAATGTCTGTATGTGACATTTCCCAAGGAAAAATAAAATCCTATAACCAAACATATCAGAAGGAGGGTGAGAAATAAGCTCACAACCAATAATATGAAGCAGAAGCTCTATACCAGAGTACAGAGTAACATCTTTCTGCTCAGACTAAACCAGAAGATCATTCCAGAATATTTGCAACTGTTTACACAATGCTCTGCAACTGACCAATATCATGCGAATGACACATAGGGGACGGAGATTCTACAGCTCAAAACATCCCCAATGCAGCTTACCTCAGTACATCGTGAAGTGAATAAATGATAGTGAGGATTGAAAGTAGTGTGTCCATTGCAAACGGCCCTCTGATCACAAGTGAGAAATTGATTGCTAGGCTCACACAGTCTATAGATTTGGTAAATTCTATTGTGATGAATGATAATATTCAAAGCCAAGTGAATGAGTTGCAGCTAGTAAAATTTACTGCAACTACCTCTTTCCCTTATCGTCAGCCAAAGGTCAGTAGAAAATAGATGAGGCATACAGAGAGTGTAAAGGAGCTATTAGCATTGCCGATGATATCCAAATATAGGGTGTAGATACAAAGATCATGGTCACCATGTACATGAAGCCATGGAGAGAACTAGAAAAACACAGAGCAAGCTACTCACAGAGAAGTACATTGCAAATGTGACAGAATGTTAGCACCTTGGTATGCAGAGTTCTGAAAATGTCAGTTATCTTGGAGATGGAAGTTCCAAGAGACAAGACGGAATTGAGGAGTTTCATTGGATTGAACCTGTATGTGTCATTTCACACCTCATCATAAGAGTATAAGACAAATAAGCAGAAATAGGTCATTCAGCCCATCCTGTTTGCTCTGCCATTCACTGAAATCATGGCTGATCTGGTAATCCTCAACAACACTTCCCTGCCTTTTCCACATAACTCTCGATTCCCTCACTGATTAAAAATCTGCCCATCTCAACCTTGAATATTCTTCATATCTTTATGTCAGAAAGCACAGCACATCTATGGAAGCTGATGAAAAAAGACCATCGAGTACCGGTGCTCAATGTCACATCAGAGGGAATTCAACAATTTCAAAACAGTAGGACAGCGGACAAGCCTGTTGTAACAACAAAAGGATATCTGTTGCTTTTCAGTACATACTTCCACAGAAGGATGAGGAGCAGCCTTAGTAGAGAAGGGAAAATCGCTAGCATTCACATCTAAAACTCTGAATGGCTTTTGTGGCTGCAGTTATGATTCCACTCTGAGTTACAAGTGTGGAGATTAGGAATGTTGATTTTGCAGATGGGTGAGGGGGTGTAGTGGGGGGAAGGGAAGGGGAACATTATACAAATATTCGCGGAATTCTTGTAGCATGTAGCATGTAGCCTACTTAAGGCTAAGACTTTAATGAATATAGAGGGCCTTTTAAAGAAAATAGTTATAAGCTAGGAAATAACTTTAGAGTGTTGTAGTTGACCACAAAAAGAAGCATCAGGTGCATTTCACAATAAAGCTTAAGAGAAACTGGATAAAAGAACAAGCTGTGACAAACAAGGAATAAAGAATGCAGACAAGGACAGCAGGATGGCCAGATAAGAAAATAAGTGAGGTAATCGGTTTATGATAGGATGGGAAAAGGGAGGCATGATTCTGCACCTTGTAAACTGAATAAGAAAGCTAACAAGCTCTGTTTTCGCGCACATTTCTGCTTGATTGCAGAAGCGTCCGGTCCTTGCAAGGCTGTAATAAATTGTTCTTGTTTCTAAGGCTTTGTCTCAGGCTGATTGATTTGTGAGTGAGTTCTGTTTCTCACAATTTGGGGGCCTTGTTCCGGGATCCAAAACTCTGACCGCTCGACACTCTTGGGATGACAGGGGAGGTGCACCTCGCCGATTTCGGTGATCTCTGACTCCCTTGCTTGTCGTTCACGGTTTGGGCGAGTGCGATCCGGACTGGGAGACCCTGGAAACAAGGCGGGCTGACGCGGTGGGTTCGGTCGGGCAACTCTTGTGCATAAGACCTGGGTAGGGAAAGGTCGGAAAGGATATATCTGGGCGACTGGGGGGGCAGCGGTATTTGCTGCAGGAATTGCCACGGGACGGGGCACACCGAAATGACTAGGTAACTCTGTGCACAGACCAAGGTAAGAAAAGAGACCTTTAAGTCTTGCCTTGGTGGCCGGGTGTACGAGAGTACGGGGAATTGGCGATATATAAAATTAAGCATATGACAATGGATAACAGCCCACGTCAGAAGGACAGTTGCTGAAGGGCTACTGAGGGTGTACTTCGTAATTAACTTATGGCCAGACGTCCAGAAAAATATTCAAAAGCTAGAGGAGTCTTTGCCGGAAGCTCAAAGTGTCTGTGAGACAGGGTGTCTGTCTGTGTGTGAGAGAGAGAGTGAGAGAGAAAGAGCTGTACAGCAAGTAGAAAGTTTAACCCTTTGTGATTCGGTTTGAACGCACATTTGTTTGTTGGTGATTGAATGTTTGTGCTTTGTTCCCTGGAGCTTGAGATCCGGGACTGTTTTGAATCTGATTTCTACTATGGAAATTTTAACATGATTTCTTTTAAGATTTTACAGATTATGAAATAAAATGTTAACTCCTGTTCTTTTTACAGGTCATGACTGCCTTACTATCAGTTTCTAACTAATCTCTTTTATCCTTACATAAAAGTGATTTATGGAGAACAGTTGAAGTCTCAAAAAAAAGCATATAATTGGTCAGGTTAATCGGACGAGTAAGGTGTCTAGTCAGGCCCCTGAAGGGGGTGTGGAAGAAGGTGACACCGGACGTCGTTAAGATTAATTAAATTAGCAACAATGGGAGGCATGGGGAGTTGCCTGTGTAACGATCGATCTGTAAATAACGTTAAAGAGGAATATATTCCGCCCGACAGTCCTTTGGGGAGAATGTTGGGTAATTGGGAACACAACTCCCGGACGCGGGAGAAGGACAAGGCTACAATGATAAACTATTGTTGTTTTGTCTGGTCTAGAGAAAATATTAAGGCGCCTGGTATTTTTTGGCCCAAATATGGATCCGATGAAGATTGGCTGTGTCAAGATCTCAATTGGAAAGAAACATCCATTCAAGAAGATTCAGAATATGCGGCCTGTTGGATAGGGAGTGTGGGAGTAAAATTATGTCCCATGAATACGGAGGAATCAGGGAAAAAAAAATGAACAAGGGAAGCCACAATGGGATCCCTTAACGTGTTTGCCACCCCCATATACTACTCCCCTGAATGAGCCTACAGCTCCCGAAGTAGAACCGAGTCCAGACACAGAGAGGGGAGTGGACTCTGAACTAAAAGATGCAGAACCTGGGGGGGGGGGGCCAGAGTCGCTCGAGCCACCACATGTAAACGAGGGGCAGAGATAACGGAAAATGTAAAATTATGTCCCTTATGAGAGGTTCCATTGGGGAACGTACAATCGGATATGTAAACGCTCCCTTAACTAGCAGTGAAGTTAGGGCCTTTAAAAAGGAAATGAAAAGTTTAATAGAGGATCCGGTTGGACTAGCCAAACAATTAGATCAATTCCTAGGGCCTAATTTATATACCTGGGGAGAACTGATGGCAATTTTAGGAACGTTATTTTCAGGGGAAGAACGAGGTATGATTAGGAGAGCAGCTTTATAGGAATGGGAAAAGAAGCACCCAGTTGGGGAAGAAGGGGCCCCAGCAGAACAGAAATTCCCAAATGTTGACCCTCATTGGGAAAATAATGACAGAGAAGATAGGGAGTCAATGCGGGATCTACGAGAAATGGTAATATTAGGAATTAAAGAGGCGGCACCTGTGAGAAACAGAACTCACTCACAAATCAATCAGCCTGAGACAAAGCTTTGGAAACAAGAACAAGTTATTACAGCCTTGCAAGGACTGGACGCTTCTGCAATCAAGCAGAAATGCACGCCAAAACAGAACCTGTTAGCTTTCTTATTCAGTTTACAAGGTGCGGAGTCAGGCCTCCCTTTTCCCATCCTATCATAAGCCGATTACCTCACTTGTTAGTTATTTTCTTATCTGGCCATCCTGACAATGTCCTTGTCTGCATCTTATCTGGCCATCCTGACAATGTCCTTGTCTGCATTCTTTGTTCCTTGTTTATTACAGCTTGTTGTTTTATCCAATTTCTCTTATCATACTATAAGCATTATTGTGAAGTGCCCCTGCTGCTTCTTTTTGTGGTCAACTACAACACTCTAAAGTTATTTCCTAGCTTAAAACTATTTTCTTTAAAAGACCCTCTATATTCATTAAAGTCTTAGCCTTAAGTATGCTACATGCTACAAGAATTCCATGACCATTTGTATACTGTCCCCCTTCCCTTCCCTCCACTACACCCCCTCACCCATCTGCAAAAACAACATTTCTAATCTCCCACAATTCCCCCTTTTTCTTTATCTCTAACTGTTGTTTTTGCAGTTATTAAGACTCCTTTAATTCATTTTCTTATGTTCTGTCCTCTTAGCCTTTTGACGATGAGGTTCACAATCTTATATTTTACATTTGTGTTGTTCGTCCCTCAAACTCTAGAAGCATTCTTTGACTTTCTCTTTGTTGCATATCACCTGCTGATTGTAAAAGCATCTGATGATTTATTTGGGTTCCCTCACCAAGGGATGTCATCAGTCAGCTCATTACCCATTTTAGGACATTGAACCCTACCACCAGACCCACTAAATCCATAGATAGCTAGATTGACTAACCACCTTCCCCAACCAGTCAATCCCCAATTCCCCCACTCCCATTCTTTTTTGTTCCGGTACCGATTACCGGCCTCCCTTATCTTGGCGATTTTGTCTCGCACGTTTGGAGATATCAGTAATGTTAGAGGAGACCGCAGGTATGTACGTACAACATTCCTCTCCAATTAGTGCACAGCTACCACCCTTCTCTGCTAGAATATAGTCCAGAGCCATCCTGTTCGTAATGTTAGAGGAGACCGCAGGTATGTACGTACAACATTCCTCTCCAATTAGTGCACAGCTACCACCCTTCTCTGCTAGAATATAATCCAGAGCCATCCCCTGTTCTGATGGGTCGTTAGCCTAGTGGCAATCATTTCGGTCGTTATGGCTGCTACTTTGGATTGGGTTTCGAACAACGCATCAGCAGTATTGTTGGCTAACTCTTCCAGGGAAGCTACCAACTTTTGTATTTCTACTCCTGCTCGAGCGCTCCCATACATAGGTATCAAAGTCCAGAGGAGGCAATCCCCCTTCGGTTACTTCCCGGGTTCCCCGCCTTCCTCCCTGTTCATTCTGAGGTATTTTTGGGGCTCTCTTTAACAGCCTCAAGTGGGGAATTATATAGGTGAGGTAGCAGCAGCCACTCCAGCCTTTCTGGTTTTGGGGTAGTGTTTGAACTGGATGGTCCCAGCACCCATTCCCGTTACATCCGCCACTCCAAACGTACTTCTCGCCGGGGATAAATGGGTGGACCTTTAAGCTACACACCCAATATGTCCCATTCAATACTTGGGGAATGGTTGTGGGAGTGGCTTGGCTGGTGTAGACACAAGATGATCTTCCTAATTGGAAGTGTGCGGTATCATTCTGATTACAGAAACAAGTGGTATCTACTGCTCCTTTTGGTGGGGAAACTCTAAGGCCATCGATAGCATCCAGAGTTTTCAGGGCTTGATTTTCAGAGGGTTGTCTGTAGGATGTGCTTGCCACTCTGCCGGAGGGGAAGGAGCATCCACCGGGCCCTTAACACGAGTGTGATGACTCCACACTTTTTCAGCAGTTCGGACGGCTGTTTCAGTAGTCAGCAGGGTTAGGAATGGTCCCTCCCAGCTTGGGTGCAGTTTGGTATTTTTCCAGGTCTTTATCAGGACCCAATCACCCAGTCATATCCGATGTACTGCGAACTCAAGTGGAGGTGTCTGGGTCAACAGACCTTTCTTCCTAAGGACAGACGAAGAAGAGCCAAGCGCCACAATATAGTTCTTTAAAAACTTATCATTGAACTCTACAGTTGGTAATTCCCCTCTTCCACCCAAGAAAGATAATCAAACATGATCTCATGATCACCTATATCACGTCTAGGCGACGTCCTAATGCGTAGCAATGCGATAGGTAAACATTTTGTCCATGGTAATCGAGTCTCTAGGACTAGCTTAGACAATTGCTTCTTTAAGGTTTGATTCATT
>NC_057742.1:32292481-32293292 GCF_004010195.1 Chiloscyllium plagiosum | reverse complement strand
GAAACCCTGAGATTCTTATTAGTCAATTTAACACCGGTAGGTCTAAAACTTAGGGATGACCGTGCCGCTCCCGTGTCCACCAAAAATACTGTCTCCTCCCCTTCAGGTCCCACCTTTAAATTTATCAGGGGTTCCCGGTGGGTCTCAGGAGGAAGGAACCCCTGACTCCCCTAATATTAATCTAAAGTCATTAGGGAAACGGCTTCCCTTTCTCGCGCTAATTCGGGGCATTACCGTTTAAAATGCCCCACTTTCCCGCAATGGTAACACCCTGCCTGTCGTCTCCTTTCCCAGGTGTCCGACCTTTGTCTTTCGTGTCCTCCCCTACCCTTCCTGTTATCCCCGATACCATTCTCCTTTTTGTTATTTCTTCTACTGCCGCCACCATCATTTTGGCTTTCTGTTTCTGCTTCTCGTCTTCCCTTTTCACATACACTTTCTGTGCCTCACATAACAGTTCTTCTATCTGTCTTTCACTCCATCCATCTAATTTCTGTAATTTATTTTGTATGTCCGGCCATGACTTAGTTACAAACTGGACCTTTCAGAATCCCTGTGCCATCTGATTATCGGAATCCATTCCCAAATACTTCCTTGTGGCCTCCTTGAGCCTTTTAAGAAATGCAGAAGGGGTTTCATCCTTCTATTGTCGTACTTCAAAGGCCTTAACAAAGTTTTGTGATCTCGGTGCCGCCTCTTTAATTCCTAATATTCCCATTTCTCATAGATCCCGCATTGACTCCCTATCTTCTCTGTCATTATTTTCTCAATGAGGGTCAACATTTGGGAATTTCTGTTCTGCTGGGGCCCC
>NC_057742.1:32283048-32291981 GCF_004010195.1 Chiloscyllium plagiosum | reverse complement strand
ATGTCATGGCTTTTTTCTGGCTCCTTGAAGTTCGATTTTGCACTATTTAATTTTATTCTTTGCAACAGCAACCTGAGATGAATTTAGTGCAGACCAGGCAAAATTCATGCTCCATTTTCTGTGAATAAAAGACCACCTTCCTTACCTGTTCATTCTCTTCTTAATTTTTCATCAACCTCCCTCTTTAGCGTGATGCTTGTTACCTTTGTTTTCTAAATAATGTAAATTCAAATTACAGTTACCTTTCTTCTTGTGTTTTGTACCAATCAATCTCCAAGCATTTTTTGTACCCTAATTTATTTTGCTAGTTCTCTCATCTGATTGAACCTGTTTCCTCGTATGAAGAACTGAATGTTAATTGTTCAGAATCAATCCTGTTTCACTGTAATTTCTACAATTCTAAGTTACTGAATCCTCCAACTCCTTTTCCTCTGCCTGCGATGTACTTGTATCGAATCCATGGATTTAAGGACTCGCATCACTTATTTTTCATTAATCTGATCATGTTTGATTTGTATGTACTTTTGATAGAGCCCTTTTAACATACTAAAACTAAGCATCTGTAATTTGAACATTTAATGATTATTTGCTCATTGTTATATTTAATCTAACATGAGCCCTAAAGTCTTCATCCTAATCTTGTGTATTTTGCTTAGACTCTGGACAGGATTGAGATTATCCATCAAACCCTGCACCACATCAACAAGATCTACAGCATGAATCTGGGTTCAGTACCATGGGCCTGGGACAAGGTGGAAAACTTTCGTCTTCTCCTGGAGCAACAGCTGAGAGAGTTGCAAGACTGTCTGAGGAAACCAGGATCTGACCACAAGTTGAAGAGAAATGCTGCCATTCAACATTACTTTAGGAAACTGGAAAAGTTTCTCAAACACAAGGTATGACAATTCAGAACTAAGTGTGTAATTCCTGGCAAGCAATACATTTTTCAACATTTAACTTGACTCATTCTCAAATGCATTTACTTGAATATTTTACCTTTTCAGAAATTCAGTGAATGTTCCTGGGAAATCATCCGTGCTGAGACCAGAGCCCGTTTACAACAGTTGCTTTTTATTATGGCACAAGTCAGCAAAAGAAACTGAAAAGAACATATTTACTGCACACCAGAACAATGAATATTTATTTCAAAGACTTTCCATTGAAACTATTTATTTCTGCTTGTAAGAAATGTTGTTTCACAAACGTACAATGAGAATGTTAGTCGGACTATTTATTCTAGTTCACTGTTATTTATTGTTGTGATATTTTTTTTGATGGAATGTTAAAGATTCACTGTGTGTGTGGTCTGTTTTGGAATGTCAGACTATCAAAGACATGTACTTGCACTACAGCGAAGTCTCAATCATATTGACCTTGGCACATATGAATTCGTATTTGCCAATCTTAGAAACCGTGTCAGTTATTCTAATTTGTGTACATTTATTTAAATGATGCCTTAATTTATTGAAATGCTACTGTTTCATAGGAAGTGTTATTTAACTTAAAGATTTAATTTAATACTATTTATTATACATCGGGAAGCACACTATTTTTTCAACTGTGAAATTTTATACTGAATAACAACTCAATGATATAAATAAAATTGTTTTAACAATATTACACATTTGCTGAAATGGCATTTATTTTTGATTTCTGTCATTTAACCTTCTGACACTGAGTATAAATGCAGTGGGTATTTCTGTCTGAAGCCTTTTACTGTTAGTCCTCCTCATCTCCAATATCAATTTTGCTCTGTCAATTTGTCCTTACTCCTCAGATCCACAAATCTATTTTAAACTACACTATCCCATGGTCATCTGGAACCTTCTACCCCTCTCTTTCCCTCTGACTCCATTCCGTCCCCAAACCCACCTCCTATTGTATATTCACTATTCCTCCTTACCTATCATTCTCTGATGCTAAACACGCTGTACTCAGCAAAGGTCACAGTTTTATACCTCTGTGTCCCTACCTTAATGCATTTGAAGCATTACACGTTTTTGAACTCTTCCCTGCCGCCATCGCCTCTGTGCCCATTTCTTTGGAGAAGAGTCCTCTCTCCATACCACCTTTAGCCCACCTCCAACACTGCCCCTCAATGTGGGCCTCTCTCTCAGGCCTTGTCCCTGCACTTGATCTGTTCATTGAGAAGTGTTGACATGACATTGGGTGTCTCAGTTTCTCTGACCCCCCACCTATTCCAACCTACCTTCCCAGGAACAAACCACACTCCATGCTCTCAAATCCAATCCTGACACTATATAATAAGGTTGGTGCTTTTGCTGACTGACATTGCAGAGGCTGAGCACCAGCTCTCTGATACTTCTTTCTATCTCCCCCTGAACCATGAAACCCCCATGAAACATCAGACCATTGTGTCAACTGTGGTTACCAATGTTATTTCAACTGGCGATCTACCCCACACCCCCACCAACCCACACCCACAGCTTCCAAAAAGCTGATTGTATCCCAACCTCACACAACCCACGTCTACCTCCTTCCCATTAATCATAAACTGTTCCAGGTTATTGGCTCTAGCCACCTCATTTTACCATGGACATGAGATCCCTTTACATGTCCATCTGCCATCACAATGGTCTCTGAGCTCTCCAATTTCTGGAAAACAGCACTGAACTGTCCACCCTCCTCCACCTGGCCAAGCTTTTTCTCACCTGAAGAACTTCTCTCTGATGTTCTTACAAATTCTTAAGGTCGGGGGAGTGGATGTGGGGGGAGGTGGTGAAGCATGGAGACCCATATGGAGACCCCAGTTATACCTGTCTCTTTGTGGAGCATGTAGAACATTCATTGTTCCAGTCCTCATCTGCCCCACCAATAACTCTTTCTCCAGTATATTGATGATATCATCAGTGCTACTTCACTCTCCTGTCCCGAATTGGAACAGTTTATTGATTTTGCATCCTATTTCCATGCCACTCTCACTTTCATCTGGTCCGTCTCTAACTCCTCCTTTCCCTTCCTTAACATCTCTGTTTCCACTTCACGGAAAGGCTGGCCACCCATATGTACGACACGCCCATTGATCCCTGCACTTATGCTGACTATACATCCTCTGAAACCCTGCTTCCTGTAAGGAGTCTATTCCACGATCCTAGTTCCTCCATCTCTATCACATCTATTCTCATGATGCTAACTTTGGAAAGGGAGCCCCAAACTGTCCACTTTCTTCATCAATCCAGGATTCCCCAGCAATGTTGTTGACAGGGCACTCAAACAGGTCTGACCCATCTCCCATACTTTGGTCCTCTCCCCCTCTCTTCCCTCCCACAACAGAATAGGATTGCCTTTAACCTTATCTACCATCGCACCAGCATCCAAATCCAGAGGACCATCAGCCACCATTTGCATCACACTCAGTAAAATGTCACCATCAGACACATATTTCCACTCCCCTCCTTTGTCAGCCTCCGTTCCCTCAAGAACACCCCAATTGACTCTTACTTCACTCCCGACACCATGCCCTCCACAAACCAATGGTACCTTCACCTACAACAGCAGAAGCCGTAGCAACTGCCCATTTGCCTTGTCCCTCCTCAGTATTCCAGCGCCCAAGGTACCTTCCAAGTGAAGCAGCACTTTACCTGCACTTCACAAAATCTAGTCTATTGCATTCACTTATCACAATGTGCTCTACTCTATGCAAGAGAAACAAAGCCTAGACTGGGTGACTGCTTCACAGATCATCTATTTTCTGCCTACAACAAAGACCCTGAGCTTCCAGATGCCTGCCACCTTAACACACCACCCATTTCCCTGGCTAACATCTCTTTCCCAGGCTCGTTGGAGTTTTCCAAAGAAGCTCAGCAAAGGCTGGAAGAACAACACTTCATTTTTAGCATGGGGACCCTGCAGCCTTCTGGACTAAATAATGACTCCAATACCTTCAGGGTGTGAAATCATCCATATCATTCCCGTTAGCCTGTCACATCCGGTCTTGTTGTCACATAGTCTGCTATTACACACAATCCTTTGTTAGCCACCAACAGTCCCCATTAATACATATTCACCCTTCTAGCCTGATCATTATCCAATCATTTTTCTGACGAACTATTCAATACTCTCTTTGGGCTCCATATTGACCCATCATATACTCCTTAACTCCCAACACACCCCCTCCCTCAGCCCCCAACCCTACCTTCTCAGTATAAACTGACATTTTCCGAGCTGCCAACTGTTTGGGAGGAAGGCTTACCAAACCCGTAACATTAACTGTCATTTCTCTTCAGAGGGGGTGCCCTTCCTAATGAGCTTTTCCGTCAATTTCTGACTTTGTTAAACTCCACTGCTCTGATTTTATAGCTTTTACACATCTTTCACAGAATGTTGTATTCTGGTTCAGCAGCAAAAGTGGACTTAATTTGGTAGTGGGTATAAAAGGGAAAATCTGATGGCAGGGAGGGTTAAATGGAATGGGTGACTGAGATGAAGTGAGAATGGTGGTGACAAGAGCAACAGCAACCCACTACAGATAGGGAAATCAGACAAATAGAGTCATAGAGATGCGGGAGCTGGGCGGAAGTGAAGTCGGAGCGCAGAGGCTGTTGGGAAGTTGGGTGAGTGTTATTTAAGTAGATGTATTCTTGGCTATACGTGCTATCATAAGGACAGACTGACTGGCAGAGAGGGTGGGGTGGCCTTGTTGGTAAGGAATGATATTCAGTCCCTTGCGCAGGGGGATGTAGAGTCAGTATGGATAGAGCTGAGAAATTCCAAGTGTAGAAAGATCGTAATGGGAGTTATCTATAGGCCCCCAAACAGTAACCTGGATGTAGTGTGTAAGTTGAATAAGGAGCTGAAATTGGCCTGTCGCAAAGATATTACTACAGTTGTTATGGGGGATTTCAACATGCAGGTAGACTGGGAGAATCAGGATGGTACTGGACTTAAGAAAGGGAGTTTGTGGAGTGCCTATGAATTCTTAGAACAGCTTGTGCTGGAGCCTACCAGGGAGATCTGGTGTTGTGCAATGAACCAAATTTGATCAGGGACCTCAAAGTAAAGGAGCCATTAGGAGGTAGCGACCACAATACAATAAGCTTTAATCTACAGTTTGAAAGGGAGAGGGTAGAATCGGAGGTGGCAATATATCAGTTGAATAAGGGGAACTATGGAACTATGAGGGAGGAGGTGGCCAAAGTTCAAAGTGCAATAACCTAGCAGGGATGGCAGTGGAACAATAATGGAGGTATTTCTGGGTATGATGCAGAAGATGAAGGATTAGTTCATTCCAAAAAGGAAGAAAGATCCTAAGGGGAGGCAGAGGTGGCCGTGGCTGATGAGGGAGGTTAAAGACCTTATAAGACAAAAGTGAAAAAGTATAACATAGCAAAAATGAGTGGGAAATTGGAGGACTGAGAAGCTTTTAAAGAACAACAGAGGATAACTAAAAAGGAAATATGCAGAGAAAAAATAAGGTAGGAAGATAAACTGGCCAAAAATATAAAGGAGGATAGTTAAGGATGAACAGCCATGATCATATTGAACGGTGGTGCAGGCTCGAAGGGCAGAATGGCCTACTCCTGCACCTATTGTCTCTTGTCTATTGTCTAAGGCTTTTTTAGGCATGTGAAAAGAAAAAAAATGGTTAAGACTAAAATTGGGCCCTTGAAGACAGAAACGGGTGAATTTATTACGGGGAACAAAGAAATGGAAGAAAAGTTGAATTGGTATTTTAGATCTGTCTTCACTGGGGAAGACACAAGCAATCTCCCAGATGTAATAGTGGCTGAAGGACCTGAACTGAAGGGAATTTATATTAGGCAGGAAATGGTGTTGGAGAGACTGTTAGGAATGAAGGCTGATAAGTTCCCGGGACCTGATGGTCTGTATCCCAGGGTACTGAAGGAGCTGGCTCTAGAAATCATGGATGCATTGGTGATCATTTTCCAATGTTCTATAGATTCAGGATCAGTTCCTGTGGATTGGAGGGTGGCTAATGTTGTCCTACTTTTTAAGAAAGGAGAGAGAGAAAAAACAGAGAATTATGGATCAGTTAGTCTGACCTCACTGGTGGGAAAAATGCTGGAGTCAATTATAAAGGACGAAGTTATGACACATCTGGATAGCAGTAACAGGATAGGTCAGAGTCAGCATGGATTTATGAAGGAGAAATCATGCTTGACTAATCTTCTGAAATTTTGTGAGGATGTAACTGAAGATGGGCAAGGGAGATCCAGTGGATGTAGTATACCTGGACTTTCAGAAAGTCTTTGATAAAGTCCCACATAGGAGGTGAGTGAGCAAAATTAGGGCACATGGTATTAGGGGCAAAATACTGGCTTGGATTGAAAATTGGTTGGCTGACAGGAAACAAAGAGTAGCGATAAACGACTCCCTTTCGGAATGGCAGGCGGTGACCAGTGGTGTGCTGCAGGGATCAGTGCTGGGACTGCAGCTTTTTACAATATACATTAATGATATAGATGAAGGTATTAAAGGTAATATTAGCAAATTTGCTGATGACACAAGGCTGGAGAATACAGGGTGACCTGGACAGGCTAGGTGAGTGGACGGATGCATGGCAGATGCAGTTTAATGTGGATAAATGTGTGGTTATCCACTTTGGTGGCAAGAACAGGAAGGCAGATTACTACCTAAATGGAGTCAAGTTAGGTAAAGGGGCAGTACAATGAGATCTAGGTGTTCCTGTACATCAGTCAATAAAAGCAAGCATGCAGGTACAGCAGGCAGTGAAGAAAGCTAATATCATGCTGGCCTTCATAACAAGAGGAATTGAGTATAGAAGCAAAGAGGTCCTTCTGCAGCTGTACAGGGACTGGTGAGACTGCACCTGGAATATTGTGCACAGTTTCGATCTCCAACTTTGAGGAAAGACATTCTGGCTATTGAGGGAGTGTAGCATAGGTCCACGAGGTCAATTCCCAGAATGGCAGGACTATCTTACGCTGAAAGATTGGAGCTTGAGTTTAGAAGGCTGATAGGGGATCTGATTGAGACGTAGAAGATTGATAAAGGATTGGACATTCTGGAGGCAGGAAGCATGTCTCCACTGATGGGTGAGTCCCGAACTAGAGGACACAGGTTAAAAATAAGATGTCGGCCACTTAGAACAGAGTTGAGGAGAAACCTCTTCACCCAGAGAGTGGTGGGTGTATAGAATGCTCTACCCCAGAAGGCTGTGGAGGTCAAGTCTCTGGATACTTTCAAAAAAGAGTTGGATAGAGGAAGCATGTCTCCACTGATGGGTGAGTCCCGAACCAGAGGACACAGGTTAAAAATAAGATGTCGGCCACTTAGAACAGAGTTGAGGAGAAACTTCTTCACCCAGAGAGTGGTGGGTGTATAGAATGCTCTACCCCAGAAGGCTGTGGAGGTCAAGTCTCTGGATACTTTCAAAAAAGAGTTGGATAGAGCTCTTAAGGATAGTGGAATCAAGGGTTATGGGGATAAGGCAGGAACAGGATACTGATTGAGGATGATCAGCCATGATCGTAATAAACGGTGGTGCTGGCTCGAAGGGCAGAATGGCCTACTCCTGCACCTATTGTCTATTGTCTATACATCACTGAAATGGACCCTTCACTCCAACTTGTCCATGCCGGATAGATATCCTAAATTAATCTAGTCCCATTTGCTAGCTTTTGGCCCATATCACTCAAAACCCTTCCTATTCATATACCCATACAAATACATTTTAGTTCTTGTCATTATACCAGCCTCCAGCAGCCCATTTCATACACACACCACTCTTTGCGTGAAAAAGTTACCTTTTAGGTTCCTTTTAAATCTTTCTTCGCTCACTCTAATCTTATGCACTCTGGTTTTGGACTCCCTCACCCTTGCCTATTTACCATATCCATGCCCTTCATGATTTTCTAAATTTCTATAAGGTCACCTCTCAGCCTCCAATGTTCCAGGGAAAATAGCCCCAAACTATTCAGCCTCTCCCTATAGCTCAAACCCTCCAACCATGGCAATATCCTTGCAAATTTTTCTGAATCCTTTCAAGTTTGACAACATCCTTCCAGAGGGAGGGAGACCAGAATTGCACCCAATATTCCAAGAGTGACTTAAGTAATGTCTTGCGAGGCTGCAACATGACCTCCTCAATGCTCTGACTAATAAAGGAAGGCATACCAAACACCTTCTCCACTATCCTATCTACCTGTGACTCCACTTTCAAGGAACTATAAACCTGCACTCCAAGGTCACTTTGGACAGCAACCTCCCCAAGACATTACCATTAAGTGTATAAATCCTGCCCGAATTTGCCTTTCCAAAGTGCAGCTCCTCGCATTTATCTAAATTGAAATCCATCTGCTGCTCCTCAGCCCATTGGCCCATCTGATCATGATCCTGTTGTACTCTGAGCAAACCATCTCGCTGTCCACTTCACCTCCAATTTTAGTGTCATCTGCAAAGTTACTAGTTATACCTCCACTGTTCACATCCAAATGACAAAAAGCACGGACCTTTGTGGTACACGGCTGCTCCACCACCACCCTCTGTCTCCTTCCTTTCAGCCAGTTTTGTATCCAAGTGGCTAGTTCTCCCTGTACTCTATGTGATCTAACTTTGCTAACCAGTCCACCACGAGGAACCTTGTTGAAAACCTTACTGAGGTCCATATAGATCACTGCTCTGCCCTCATTGATCCTCTCTGTTACTTCTTCAAGAAACTCAATCAATTTAGTGAGACATGATTTCCCATGCACAAAGCCATGTTGACGATTCCTTGCCTTCCCAAATATGTATAAGTCCTGTCCCTCAGGGTTCACCCCAACAACTTGCGCACCACCAATGTCAGGCTCACCAGCCTGTAGTTCCCCGATTATTGCCCCCCTATTATTCATTCAGAAAACTGAGAAGGAAGACATCTGATTTGCTTGTAGATCAAAATTCTCTCCATCTTAGACTTGAATACAATCAATGCCACCAGTATTGCCTGGAGT
>NC_057742.1:32278716-32281857 GCF_004010195.1 Chiloscyllium plagiosum | reverse complement strand
CTCCAGGGAAAACAGCCCCAGCCTGTTCAGCCTCTCCCTATAGCTCAAATCCTCCAACCCTGGCAACATCCTTGTAAATCTTTTCTGAATGCTTTCAAGTTTCACAACATCTTTCCGATAGGAAGGAGACCAGAATTGCACACAATATTCAAACAGTGGCCTAACCAATGTCCTGTACAGCCGTAACATGACCTCCCCACTCCTGCACTCAATACTCTGACCAATAAAAGAAGGCAAAACAAACACCTTCTTCACTATCCTATCTACCTGTGACTCCACATTCAAGGAGCTATGAACCTGCACTCTAAGGTCTCTTTGTTCAGCAACATGCCTGAGGACCTCACCATTAAGTGCACAAGTCCTGCTAAGATTTGCTTTCCCAAAATGCAGCATCTTGCATTTATCTGAATTCAGCTCCATCTGCCTCTTCTCAGCCCATTGGCCCATCTGGTCAAGATCCTGTTGTAATCTGAGGTAACCTTCGCTGCCTACTACACCTCTAATTTTGGTGTCATCTCCAAACTTACTAACTGTACCTCTTATGCTTGATTCCAAATCAGTTATGTAAATGACAAAAAGTAGAGGACCCAACACCGATCCTTGTGGCACTCCACTAGTCACAGGCCTCCAGTCTGAAAAACAACCTTTCACCATCATCCTCTGTCTTCTACCTTTGAGCCAGTTCTGTATCCAAATGGCTAGTTCTCCTTGTATTCTGTGAGATCTAACCTTGCTAATCAGTCTCCCAAGGGGAACCTTGTCGAACCACCTTATTGAAGTGCATAATAGATCACATCTACCACTCTGCCCTCTTTAATCCTCTTTGTTACTTCTTCAAAAAACTCAGTCATGTTTGTGAGACATGATTTCCCATGCACAAAACCATGCTGACTATCCCGAATCAGTCCTTGCCTTTCCAAATACATGTACATCCTGTCCCTCAGGATTCCCTCCAACAACTTGCCCACCACCGAGGTCAGGCTCACCGGTCTATAGTTCCCTGACTTGCCTTTACCACCCTTCTTAAACAGTGGCACCACTTTAGTCAACCTCCAGTCTTCCTGCACCTCACCTGTGACTATCGATGATACAAATATCTCAGCAAGAGGCCCAGCAATCACTTCTCTAGCTTTCCACAGAGTTCTAGGGTACACCAGATCACGTCCTGGGGATTTATCCATCTTTACCCATTTCAAGACTTCCACCACTTCTTCTGCTATAATATGCACATTTTGCAAGATGTCACCATCTATTTCCCTACAGTCTACATCTTCCATATCCTTTTCCACAGATCCTTTTCCACAGTAAATACTGATACAAAATACTCATTTAGTATCTCCCCCATTTTCTGCGGTTCCACACAAAGGCCACTTTGTGTGATCTTTGAGGCGTGTTATTCTCTCCCTCGTTGCCCTTTTGTCTTTAATGTATTCGTAAAAACTCTTTGGATTCTCCTTAATTCTATTTGCCAACACAATCTCGTGTTCCCTTTATGCCCTCCTGATTTCCCTCTTAAGTATACTCCGATTTCCTTTATAATCTTCTAAGGATTCACTCGATCTACCCTGTTTTGACCTGATATATTGTGGGTGGCACAGCGGTTAGCTCTGCTGCCTTACAGCGCCAGAGATCTGAGTTCAATTCCTGGCTCAGGCAACTGTCTGTGCGGAGTTTGCACATTCTCCCTGTGCCTGTGTGGGTTTCCTCCCACAGTCCAAAAATGTGCAGGTTAGGTGAATTGGCCATGCTGAATTGCCCACAGTGTTAGGTGAGGGGATAAATGTAGGGGAATTGGTCTGGGTGGGTTGCTCTTCAGAGGGTCGTGTGGACTTGTTGTGCCAAAGGGCCTGTTTCCACACAGTAAGTAATCTAATATGCTTCCTTCTTTTTCTTAACCAAACCCTCAATTTCTTTAGTCATCCAGCATTCCCTATACATACCAGCTTTTCCTTTCGCCCTAACGGGAATATAATTTCTCTGGATTCTTGTTATCTCATTTCTGAAGGCTTCCCATTTTCCAGCTGTCCCTTTACCTGCGAACATCTGCCCCCAGTCAGCTTTTGAAAGTTCTTGCCTCATATTGTCAAAATTGGCCTTTCTCCAATTAAGAACTTCAACATTTAGATCTGGTCTATCCTTTCCATCATTATTTTAAATCTTATTGAATTATGGTCGCTGGCCCCAAAGTGCTCCCCCACTGA
The DNA here is from genome assembly GCF_004010195.1 of Chiloscyllium plagiosum. Classification (NCBI taxonomy): domain Eukaryota; kingdom Metazoa; phylum Chordata; class Chondrichthyes; order Orectolobiformes; family Hemiscylliidae; genus Chiloscyllium; species Chiloscyllium plagiosum. The sequence continues at coordinate 32,279,656 of NC_057742.1, read as the reverse complement.
CTCGTCAGTCACCTGCCCTGCCTTATTTCCCAAGAGTAGGTCAAGGTTTGCACCTTCTCTAGTAGATACATCCTCATACTGAATCAGAAAATTGTCTTGTACACACTGAACAAATTCCTCTCCATCTAAACGCTTAACACTATGGCAGTCCCAGTCTATTTTGGAAAGTTAAAGTCCCCTACTATAACCACCCTATTATTCTTACAGATAGCTGAGATCTCTTTGCAAGTTTGTTTCTCAATTTCCCTCTGACGATTAGGGGGTCTATAATACAATCCCAATAAGGAGATCATCCCTTTCTTATTTCTCAGTTCCACCCAAATAACTTTCCTGGATATATTTCCGTGAAAATCCTCCCTCAGCACAGCTGTAATGCTATCCCTTATCAAAACTGCCAGCCCTGGTCAATAAGAACTACTTTTTCCCAATAACGACAGTTTCTGGTCCGATTACAAACATCAACATTTAATTATCAAAGTGAATATTTCAAAGCATTTAAAATATAACACCCGCTCTGAAAGTGCGGATGCAGTTCCAGCTAAAGGTTAGTTAGAGACATTTTTTGTTTTAGCGGAATATCCCGGGATATCGCTCACACTTTCCCAGATATTCCTCACCCTGCCCCCTCTCAGTCTGACCCGCTCTGTTTACAAACTCCCCTCCCTTTCGGAAATGGCAAAACGCGTCACTTTCCCTGAGACACTTTCACTTTGGAGGAAGTTGACACGAGGTTCATTTCCAGAGAGAAACTGTCATGGACACTATCCCGGGAGAGAGAGCAGGCAGAAACGATGAAAGGGAAGGGAAGGGGATCACTTTCGGAGTCGGATTCAGACCAGATCCTGATGATTTCACTCCGACTCTGAAAATGGTTCCAGAATCTCAGCGGGAAATGAGAACCTTCCTCCAGTGAGGGAGCGGATTGTGACCCAGGTGAATG
>NC_057742.1:32273012-32274144 GCF_004010195.1 Chiloscyllium plagiosum | reverse complement strand
GCCTTATTGAAATCCATGTCGACAACATCCACTGCTCTACCCTCATCCATCACCTTGGTCATCTTCTCATAAAATAAACCAAGTCAGTAAAACATGACCTGCCCGGTACAAAGCCGTGCTGACTGCTCCTACTTTAGCCACACTTTCCCAAATGCCCGTTAGTCCTATCCCTAAGCAATTTCTCCAATTTCTTCCCAACCACCGATGTGAGACTCACTGATATATAGATTCCTGGATTGTGCCTATTTTCCTTCTTGAACAGAGGAACAACATTACCTACTCACTGGTCCACCAGACCCTCTCAAGTGGCTAACAAGGATGCAAAGATCATGGTCAGTTCCCAGCAAATCTCCTCTCTTAGATCTCTCAATAACCTGGGGTAGGTACCATCGAGTCCTGGGGACTTAGCCACTTTAATGCTCTTCCAACAACCCAATACCACTCCTTTGTTGATCTCAAAATGCCATCGCATATTAGCATGTGCTGTACAAATCCAACTAACCTCCTTTTCCTTCTCCTGGGTGAATATTTATGTAAAGACCTCATTTAGGATCTCACCCACATCCTCCGCTACTGAGCGCAAGTTCCCTCCTTCATCCTTCAATGGTCCTCCCTTCTCACCATTAATCCTCTTGTTTTGAAGTATGTGTAGAATGCTTCAGGATTTAATTTTATCTCACTTGCCAAGGTCATTTTATGGCTCCTGCTTGCTCTCCCAATTCACTGCTTGTGTTCATTTCCTCTTTCCCTTATACTCCTCACGGGCTCTGTTTGATTTTGGCTTCCTCGACCTCGGATATGATTATTTTCTTTGTTTGAGTAAATTTTCAATCTCCCTGGTTATCCAAGGTTCCCTTCCCTTACCATCCTTCCTCCTTACTGGAACACGCTAGTCCTGAAATCTCATCAGTGGGTCTTTAAACAATTCCCACATGTCAAATGTGGACTTGCCTGCTACAGCCCTTCTCAACTAACACTCCCTAGCACCTGCCTAATACTGACATAGTTTGCCCTCCCCCAATTTAGTACCTTGCCCCAAGGTCCAGATGTAAACCATATTCACAGCTATCTTAAAACTGTTGGTTTTTCAACAATTTTCAAAACGGTGACAGTTGGTGGCTTTTGATGGGGG
>NC_057742.1:32268981-32272961 GCF_004010195.1 Chiloscyllium plagiosum | reverse complement strand
GTTCATGCCATGTCTATACTGTATTTGAGTTTTCCTTGTTTGCTATTAGCATTGTCACTACGTGTCCCATCTACTCAAATAATTTGACTTATTTCCCCTTAAGTGCATCTACAATGTTCACTGCAGCACTGGCCACTGAATTGTGAGTTATCACATTACCATTGAGCTGACGCTGAAGGACGTTCAGCAGGGCTGTCACTGAGAATCATTTTGCCTCCTTAAAATTCAACTCTCGCACTCAACAAACAATCCCTTTCCTGCTATCTGAATCACTGCATCTGGGCTTCTGTTCCCAGGTCACACTATGTATTTCTCATTGTCTCTGATTTTTCTATGTCACGTCCAAGTCCAAATTATCCAACATCCTTTGCCATACTGGAAATGGGATTCCTTACCATGTCATGGCTTTTTTCTGGCTCCTTGAAGTTCGATTTTGCACTATTTAATTTTATTCTTTGCAACAACAACTTGAGATGAATTCAGTACAGACCAGGCAACATTCATGCTCCATTTTCTGTGAATAAGTAAACGACCATCTCTTTATCTGTTCATTCTCTTCTTGATTGTTCATCACCCTCCCTCTTTAGCGTGATGCTTGTTACCTTTGTTTTCTAAATAATGTAAATTGAAATTAGTTACCTTCCTTCTTGTGTTTTGTACCAATCAATCTCCAAGCATTTTTTGTACCCTAATTTATTTTGCTAGTTCTCCCATCTGATTGAGCCTGTTTCCTTGTATGAAGAACTGAATGTTAATTGTTCAGAATCAATCCTGTTTCATTGTGATTTCTACAATTCTAAGTTACTGAATCCTCCAACTCCTTTTCCTCTGCCTCCGATGTACTTGTATCGAATCCATGGATTTAAAGACTCGCATTGCTTATTTTTCCTTGATCTGATCATGTTTGATTTGTATGTACTTTTGCAAGAGCCCTTTTAACATACTAAAACTAAGCATCTGTAATTTGAACATGTAATGATTATTTGCTCATTGTTTTATTTAATCTAACATTACCCCAAATGAACAGCACTAATGTCCCTGTCCTAAACTTGTGTGTGTTGCACAGACTCAGGACAGGATTGAGATTATCCATCATTCCCTGCACCACATCAACAAGATCTACAGCATGAATCTGGGTTCAGTACCATGGGCCTGGGACAAGGTGGAAAACTTTTGTCTCCTCCTGGAGCAACAGCTGAGAGAGTTGCAAGACTGTCTGAGGAAACCAGGATCTGACCACAAGTTGAAGAGAAATGCTGCCATTCAACATTACTTTGGGAAACTGGAAAAGTTTCTCAAACACAAGGTATGACAATTCAGAACTAAGTGTGTAATTCCTGGCAAGCAATACATTTTTCAACATTTAACTTGACTCATTCCCAAATGCATTTACTTGAATATTTTACCTTTTCAGAAATTCAGCGAATGTTCCTGGGAAATCATCCGTGCTGAGACCAGAGCCCATTTACAACAGTTGCTTTTCATTATGGGACAAGCCAGCAAAAGAAACTGAAAAGTACATATTTACTACACACCAGAACAATGAATATTTATTTCAAAGACTTTCCATTGAAACTATTTATTTCTGCTTGGAAGAAATGTTGTGTCACAAACGTACAATGAGAATGTTAGTCGGACTATTTATTCCAGTTCACTGTTATTTATTGTTGTGATATTTTCTTTTGATGCAATGTTAAAGATTCATTGTGTGTGCAGTCTGTTTTGGAATGTCAGACAGTCAAAGACATGTACTTGCACTACAGCGAAGTCTCAATCATATTGACCTTGGCACTTATGAATTTGTATTTGCCAATCTTGGAAACCATGTCAGTTATTTTCATTTGTGTACATTTATTGGCATGATGTCTTAATTTATTGAAATGGTACTGTTTTATAGGATGTGTTATTTAACTTAAAGATGTTAATTTAATACTATTTATTATACGTTGGGAAGTATGCTATTTTGTCAACTGTGAAATTTTATACTGAGTAACGGCTCAATAATATAAATAAAATTGTTTTAACAATATTACACATTTTCATGAATTTGCATTTATTTTTGATTTCTGTCATTTAACCTTCTGACACTGAGTATAAATGCAGTGGGTATTTCTGTCTGAAGCCTGTTACTCCTAGTCCTCCTCATCTCCAACATCAATTTTGCTCTATCAAATTGTCCTTACTCCTCAGATCCACAAATCCATTTTAAACTACACTATCCCATGGTCATCTGTAAGACTCCAACCCTCCATTTCCCTCAGACTCCATTCCCTCCCCAACCCAACTCCGATCGCATATTCACTATTCCTCCTTACCCACCACTCTCCGATGCTGAACACACTGTACTCAGCAAAGGTCACAGTTTTTTACCATTATGTTCCCACCTTAATGAATTTCCAACATTTCCAGTACACTCAGTAAGATGTCACCATCAGACTCATATTTTCCCCTCCACTTGTCAGCATACTGTGGCCTCCATTCCCTCAAGAACCCCTCAAACACCTCTTTCTTCACTCCCAACACTGTGTCCTCCACAACCCCATGGTACCTACCCCTGCAACTGCAGATGGTGTAGCAACTGCCCATTTGACCCCTCCCTCCTCAGTATTCAAGGACCCAAGGATGCCTTCCAAGTAAAGCAGTACTTTAACTGCATCTCACACAATCTAGTCTACTGCATTCACTACTCACAATGTGCTCTACTCTACACAGGAGAAACAAAGTCTAGACTGGGTGACTGCTTCGCAGAACATCTGTTTTCTGACTACAAAAAAGACCCTGAGCTTCCAGTTGCCTGCCACTTTAACACACCATCCTTTTCCCTGGCTAATATCCCTGTCTCAGGTTCGCTGGAGTGTTCCAACAAAGCTCAGCAAAAGCTGGAAGAACAACACTTTGTTTTTAGCATGGGTACACTGCAACCTCCTGGACTCAGTAATGACTCCAATACCTTCAGGGTGTGAAATCATCCACATCCTTCCGGGTAGCCTGACACACACGGTCGTGTTACCATATAGTCTGCTGTTACACACAATCCATTGTTAGCCACAAACAGTTCCCATTAATACATGTTCACTCTTCTCGCCAGATCATTAACCAATGATCTTTCTTCCTAGCTGTTCAATTCTCTCTTTGGGCTCTATCGCTACTCATCATGAACTCCTTAAGCCCCAACACACACCATGCCTCAGCCCCCCATCCTACCTTCTCCATATAATCTGACATTTTCCAAGCTGCCACCTGTTCTGAGGAAGGTGTCACCAGACCTGTTAACTGTCATTCTTCTTCACGGGGGTGATAAATAGAGTCATAGAGATATACAGCACTGAAACAGACCCTTCACTCCAACTTATCCTTGCTGCACAGATATCCTAAATTAACCTCATCCCATTTGCTAGCCCTTGGCCCATATCCCTCTAAACCCTTCCTATTCATGTACTCATTCAGTTGCCTTTTAATTGTTGTAATTGTACCAGCATCATTCACTTTCTTCGGCAGCTCATTTCATACATGCACCATACTTTGCATGAAAATGTCACCCCTTGGGTCCCTTTTAAATCTTTCCTCTCTCACTCTAAACCAATGCCTCACTAGTTTTGCAATCCTTCACCCTTGCTATTTCCCATATCCATGTCCCGCATGATTTTCGTAACTGCTGTGAGGTCACCCCTTCAGCCTCCAACATTCTAGGGAAAATAGCCCCAGCCTTTTCAGCTTCTTCCTGTAGCTCAAACCCTCCAACCAAGGTGACGTCCTTGCAAATCTTTTCTGAACCCCTTCAAGTTTCACAACATCCTTCTGATAGGAGGGAGACCAGAATTGCACACAATATTCCAAAAGTTGGTTAACTAATGTCCTGTACAGCTGCAACATGACCTCCTGAATGCTCTGACCAATAAAGGAAGGCATGCCAAAAATCTCCTCCACTATGCTATCTACCTGCGACTCCACTTTCAGGAACTATGAACCTGCATTCTTAG
>NC_057742.1:32266638-32268481 GCF_004010195.1 Chiloscyllium plagiosum | reverse complement strand
GATCGTGTCGTTAATCTCACACATACTTTCTGTGAAATCAGTCTGAATAAAATGAATCGAGTTTTAACTCACCTCCATTCCGTCCGAAAGTTTCACCAGGTCCAAGGGTTTGGTTTTCAGGGAGAACCTCTGCCTTAAACAGTGTCCAGGAAAGGGACCGCCCTGAGAGGAGAGAACAGTCCCGGTTACATTCACTCCCAGAAACTGAGATCCTGGAGAATCACTGAGCGGTAACGACACAAAATTAAAAGCTATTTCTCCCTGATCTGACATTGAGCCGGGAGCAGAACCACTGAGATTCCGGTCAGCTGAAACTCACCATTTCATGCAGTTTGCTCAGAGTCTCTGTGTTGAGAACTTGCTGTAAGTGCAGCCTCTCACAGCCCAGACACAGGGTCCCGGACAACAACACCAGCACCGTCCAAAATCTCCAAATCCTCCCCAGAGCCATGCTGCACCGAACCAGAGGGAAGCCTTGAGCGGAAGGAATTGATCTCGAGTAACTCCTAAACCGGTTCCTTTCTCACTGAGTGAACCTCCAGGAGTCCTAGTGTAGCCGCTTGTGAAACAGAAGCGATCTCCTTAAGTGTCGAGTCCTCTGTGTGTGTGAGAGAGGCTGGACGGTGCTGTGAGCTACCACTGCCTGAGCTGCCGGTGTATATCGGCGGAGGGACTGGCGAGGTGTGGCCATGACATTCGGAAAGTGAGATTCTGGTTGCGGGAGTTTTGAACGAACTGTGGGAGAGCAAGAAACAGCCTGTGTGCTCCCTGTCTGAGGGAAGGAATCTGAAAGCTGGAGATTCACGAAGCAGCGAGTGAAAGATCCCTGACAGAAAATCACAGCCAGAGTTCGAGGTAAGCTCAAAGATCAGCCATTGTCTCCAAACATCACTGATATTATTGGAAAACGGATTGTTGCTTGATTCGAGCAATAGGTTATTCTTTAAATAAAACCACAAACAAGACTCAATCTAGGTGGAAATATGAGAAAACATTTGTTCTTTCTCGCCTTCACTGCAATCTTTGACAGAATGGACCGCAGCTTCGTCATTAGCTCTCCGTTACCATTCTGCATATTCATCACTCACAACCAACATTTTCGATAACTGCACATGGAACCCTTGTGCCAGACACCGGGAAACCATGAAAAATCACCTTCCCCTCTCTCCTGTCAAGACCAAAGGCAGGGAGTGAGGGCCCGGCTCTGGTGCTGCTCCTCGTGCGTCCATCCGGGTCGACTCCCAATGTCCTACTCCCGACCCCAGATCCCCAAACTGAACAAAGCGACCTTCACACCCCATTCCCGTTCTCGGCCCGAACGTACACCCCTGTCCCGGGACACAGTCAAACCCCTCACTCAATTCAGTCAAGTTCCCTCCGCCCCTTCTAAACTCCAGCAGACACAGGCCGAGCCTTGACCAACGTTTCCTTCTGAAACAATTTCAGGCATTACTCTGGGAAAACCTCTCTGTAATATCTCATGGCAGTTTACTTAAAATACATTACAACCTCCCTTCAATAAGATGACTAACTGTACACACTATTCCAGATGTGGCCTCACCAGATCCCTGCACAATTGAACCAACCGGACTATTTCAGCATTCTAATATTGTTTGCCTCTGTAAGTCAATAATTTATTATTCATTGACTAGACAAGTCAAAACAGTTTGCCTCTCAATGTGGATCAACAGAAACTCACCATATCATGCAGTTTGCTCAGAGTCTCTGTGTTCAGAACTTGCTGTAAGTGAAAAGTGAAATTCGAAAAGTGAAAACCGCTTCCAGGGATTTTGCAGGAGCTGCGGGGAGATCAAGAGTTGGTGCGGTTTCTTTCTGAGGTAAG
>NC_057742.1:32258863-32266463 GCF_004010195.1 Chiloscyllium plagiosum | reverse complement strand
GTGTGTTCACATCGCGCTTGTCCCGTCCCCACATCCCGGGTTGGAGATGACAGGGAGCCCGGCTCCCAGGCCTGGCTCACCGGCTGCTGCTCCCTGTCTCCGCTCACATTCACCTGGGTCACAATCCGCTCCCTCACTGGAGGAAGGTTCTCATTTCCCGCTGAGATTCTGGAACCATTTTCAGAGTCGGAGTGAAATCATCAGGATCTGGTCCGAATCCGACTCCGAAAGTGATCCCCTTCCCTTCCCTTTCATCGTTTCTGTCTGCTCTCTCTACCGGGATAGTGTCCATGACAGTTTCTCTCTGGAAATGAACCTCGTGTCAATTTCCCCAAAGTGCAAGTGTCTCAGGGAAAGTGACGCGTTTTGTCATTTCCGAAAGGGAGGGGAGTTGGTAAACAGAGCGGGTCAGACTGAGAGCCGGCAGGGTGAGGAATATCTGGGAAAGTGTGAGCGATATCCCGGGATATTCCGCTAAAACAAGAAATGTCTCCAAGTCACTTTTAGCTGTAACTGCATCCGCACTTTCAGAGCGTGTTATATTTTAAATGCTTTGAAACATTCATTTCTATAATTAACTGTTGCTGTTTGTAATCGGAACCGAAACTAAGTTCACCTGAAAAAAATTCATTCTTGGATTTAAGTTGTTCACCATCGCTTTTTAAATATACTCGACCATTTTACATTGCATTGGAGCATAGCGACTGTACTTTGACAATTACAAAAGTACCTTACAAACACTTTCAGAAATGCATGTTGCTGTCCTCACCCAAACTCTCAAGGCTCGTTTCTGACGCATCCTCGAAGGACCCCAAACTTTTGTAAAGGTAATGCCTGAATCCTGAGGTAGACCAGTTTTATCTGTCCGACCACATTACTGTGTTTTTTATTTTTAAAAAATCTACTTCTATTTACGGTAACACCGTTCAAGAGCAAAGCACTTATCAGGTGCCAACCAAAACAAACCATTGAAAACTGTCACTTCAAATGCAGGAAAGTTGTTCAACAATTTGTGATGAAAGCTCCCACCAAATGGAATGCAGTAAAGAGAAGGAAACCTGGTTTTATGACATTGATTGTGGGTCACTTAGTGGAATGTCAAAGGATCATTGGTGGGCTCTTAACTACTCACCATCTCTGTAAATAGTTTGATTGAATGGGCTCACCAAATTGCGGATTTCAAAAAGGAAGATGAAAAAAACAATTTGTGAGGAGGACATACAGATCATCCAAAGACCAATCAATCAGTTCAGGCTGTGGGTAAAATTATGCAAGTGGATTATAATGTGGGAAAATGTGAGGGTGTCCATATTGCTGAGAAGCATTGTCACCACATCCACAAAAAAAACCTCCCTCCACCACTGTCAGTCTGTGGAATCAATGTCTAATACCTACAAGATGCACTGCAGAAATGCAACAAAGCCCCCAAGACAGCATCTTCTAAACCCAAAAACACTGTCAACAACAAAGGTAAGGAGAGCAGATATATGGGAACACTGGCAGTAGTAAGATCCCCACCAAGCCACAAGCCATCCTATCTTGGAAATGAATCACCATTCATTTAGTGTCATTTGGACAAAATTGTGGAGTTTTCTCTGAAATACAGCATTGTTGGTCAACTTATAGCACATGGACTGCATTAGTTCAAGAATACAACCCTCCACCACCTTCTCAATGGCAACTAGGGACAAGCAACAAATGCAAGCCCAGCCAGTGACACGCCCGTGCCTTGTTACAAGGAGGAAGGTGAAGAAAAGTAGGGTTGGATTGTGACCCCTGTACAGTATATTCATGCAACCAGACACTGTGTGCTGATGAAATAATGTTTGGGCTCATTACTTAAATAAGATATACCATAATCAGATACAGTTCAGAGTAGCTCCAGTCAGTTGATTCCTGAAACAAAGATGTTTACTGATGAGAAAAGCTTTCATAGCCTGGGCCTCCAGTTATTGCAGTTTTGCAGAAGAAGCTGGTGAACTTACTGAAACAATTAAGGACCTGAGGAAACCTGAGTGTATAAATGATGTGAAGATATTTTTGCCTTTGTGGTAACAATAAGCAAGGGCACTGTTGAATATGAACATTCTTAACCTAAGATGGAAATGAGTAAATTTATTCTGTGGTCAGAGAATTGTTAATCTCGAAACATCTCTACTCCATACAATGGTGGTGGCATTGAATATATTCAAGTCTAAAATGGAGAGATTTTTGATCTACAAGCAAATCAGGTGTCTTTGTTCTCAGTCATCTGTAAGAATAATAAGGTGGTAATGGTCGAGGATTTTAACATTCCAAACATACATTGAGACTGCCATATTCAGTATCTTTGAGGAGAAAGTGAGGTCTGCAGATGCTGGAGATCAGAGCTGAAAATGTGTTGCTGGAAAAGCGCAGCAGATCAGGCAGCATCCAGGGAACAGGAGAATCGATGTTTCGTTCCTGAAGAAGGGCTTATACCCGAAACTTCGATTCTCCTGTTTCCTGGATGCTGCCTGACCTGCTGCGCTTTTCCAGCAACACATTTTCAGCCATATTCAGTATCTACCAGAGAATGTACAAAATTTGACCTACTCTGTGGAAATAGGGCAGGACAAGTGACTGAGGAGTCACTGGGTGAGCACTTTAGGGTCAGCAACCATAATTCAATTAGATTTAAAATAGTAAAGGAAAAGGATAGAATGGACCTAAAAGTTAAAGTTGTAAACTGGTGGAAGGGCAATTTTGACGTTATGAGGCAAAACCTTTCAAGATTGATTGGGGCAGATGTTTGCAGGTAAAGGGACAGTTGGAGAATTGGAAGCTATCAGAAATGAGACAACAAGAGTCCAGAAACAGAATGTTCCTGTTAGGGTGAAAGGCAAGGCTGGTAGGTGCAGGGAATGCTGAGTGCCCAGATAAATTGAAGTTTTGGTTAAGAAAAAGAAGAAATCAACTGTCAGGTATAGACAACAGAGAGCAAGCAAATCCTCAGAAGACTATAAAAGAAGTAGGACTTTATGTAAGAGGAAATTCAGGAGGGCATTAAGGGGACCTGAGATCGCTTTGGCACATACTGTTAATGAGAATCCAAAGGGACTTTATAAATACATTAAGGATAAATGGTTAATTAGGGAAAGGATAGGACCCCTCAAAGATCAGCAAGGCAGCCTACATGTGGAGCCATAGGAGATGTGGGAGATACTAAATGATTATTTTGCAGCAGTGTGCACTTTGAAGGATATGGAAGATATAGAATGTGGGGAAATAGATGGTAAAATCTTGAAAAATGTCCAGATTACAGAGGAGGAGGTGTTGGATGTCTTAAAATGCAGCAAGGTGGATAAATCCCCAGGACCCAATCAGGTGTACCCTCTGTGGGAAGCTAGAGAAATGATTTCTGGACCCCTTGCTGCGATATTTCTATCGTTTCACATACGTGAAATGTCAGAAGACTGGAGGTTGGCTAACGCAGTGCCACTATTTCAGGAAGATGGTAAAGAAAAGCCAGGGAACTACAGAGCAGTGACATTGGTGATGGGCAAGTTGTTGGAGGGAATCCTGAGGGATTGGATTTACATATATTTGAGAAGGCAAGGACTGATTTGGGATAGTCCACATGGCTTTGTGCATGGGAAATCATGTCTCACCAAGTTGATTGAGTTTTTTGAAGAAGTAACAGAGAGGATTGATGAGGGCAGAGCAGTGGATATGATCTATATGGACTTCAGTGAGGTGTTGAACAAGGTTCCCCATGGTAGACTGGTTAGCAAGGTTAGACCACATGGAATATAGAAAGAACTAGCCATTTGGACACAAAACTGGCTCAAAGGAAGGAGACAGAGGGTGGCGGGAATGTTGCTTTTCGGACTGGAGACCTGTGTCCGATGGTGTGCCACAAGGATCGGTGCTGGGTATTCTGCTATTTATCATTTGGATGTGAACACACGAGGTATAATGAGCAAGTTTGCAGATGACACCAAAATTGGAGGTGTACTCAACAGTGAGAATGTTTCCTCAGAGTACAACAGGATCGTGATCAGATAGGACAATGGGCTGAGGAGTGGCAGATGGATTTTAATTTAGATAAATGTGACGAGCTGCATTTTGGAAAGGTAAATCAGGGCAGGATTTATACACTCAATGGTAATGTCCTCAGGAGTGTTGTTGACCAACGTGTCCTAAGAATGCAGGTTCATAGTTCCTGAAAGTGAAGTCGCAGGTAGATAGCATAGTGGAGGAGATTTTTGGCATGCCTTCCTTTATTGGTCAGAGCATTCAGGAGGTCATGTTGCAGCTGTACAGGACATTAGTTAACCAACGTTTGGAATATTGTGCGCAATTCTGGTCTCCCTCCTATCAGAAGGATGTTGTGAAACTTGAAAGGGTTCAGAAAAGATTTGCAAGGATGTCACCTTGGTTGGAGGGTTTGAGCTACAGGAAGAAGCTGAAAAAGCTGGGGCTATTTTCCCTAGAATGTTGGAGGCTGAGGGGGTGACCTCACAGTAGTTACGAAATTCATGAGGGACATGGATATGTGAAATAGCAAGGGTGAAGGATTGCAAAACTAGCGAGGCATAGGTTTAGAATGAGAGGGGAAAGATTTAAAAGGGACCTAAGGGGTGACTTTTTCATGCAAAGCACGGTGCATGTATGAAATGAGCTGCCGAAGGAAGTGAATGATGCTGGTACAATTACAACAATTAAAAGGCAACTGAATGAGTACATGAATAGGAAGGGTTTTGAGGGATATGGGCCAATGGCTAGCAAATGGGATGAGGTTAATTGAGGATATCTGTGCAACAAGGATAAGTTGGAGTGAAGGGTCTGTTTCAGTGCTGTACATCTCTATGACTCTATTTGTCTGCTTTCCCTATCTATACAGGGTTGTATATATGTGTGTGTGTATATGAGTACCTGTGTGTGAGAATGCGTGTGTATATGGGTACCCCTGTGTGTGTGTGTATGAGTACCTGTGTGTGTGTATATGAGTACCTGTGTGTGTGTGTACATGAGTACATGTGTGTGTGAGTATATGAGTACCTGTGTGTGTGAGAGTATATAAGTACCTGTCTGTGCATGTGAGTATATGTGTGGGTGTGTATGAGTACCTGTGTGTATGAATGTGTGTGTATATATATGAGTACCTGTGTGTGTTGTTGCTCTTGTCATCACCATTCTCACTTCACCTCAGTCACCCATTCCATTTCACTCTCACTGCCAACAGATTTTCTCCTTCATGCCCACTATTCAATTAAGTTCATTTTTGCTGCTGAACAAAAATACAAAGTTCCGTGAAAGACCTGTAAAAGCTACAAAATCAGAGCTGTGGAGTTTAACAAAAACAGAAATTGCTGGAAAAGCTCAGTAGGAATGGCACCCCCGTGAAGAGAAATGACAGTTAGCATAGCACGTCTGGTGACCCTTCCTCAGAACAGATGGCAGCTTTGAAAATGTCAGATTATATGGAGAAGATAGGGTTGGGGGCTGAGGGATGGTGTGTGTTGGGGGTTAAGGAGTTCATGATGGGTAGCGATACAGCCCAAAGAGAGAATTGAACAGCTGGGCAGAAAGATCATTGGTTAATGATCTGGCGAGTAGGGTGAACATCTATTAATGGGAACTGTTTGTGGCTAACAATGGATTGTGTGTAACAGCAGACTATATGGTAACACGACCGTGTGTGTCAGGCTACAGGGAAGGATGTGGATGATTTCACACCCTGAAGGTATTGGAGTCATTACTGAGTCCAGGGGGTTGCAGTGTCCCCATGCTAAAAACAAAGTGTTGTTCTTCCAGCTTTTGCTGAGCTTTGTTGGAACACTCCAGCGAGCCTAAGACAGGGATGTTATCCAGGGAAAAGGATGGTGTGTTAAAGTGGCAGGCAACTGGAAGCTCAGGGTCTTTTTTCTAGTCAGAAAACAGATGTTCTGCGAAGCAGTCACCTAGTCTAGACTTTGTTTCTCCTGTGTAGAGTAGAGCACATTGTGAGTAGTGAATGCAGTAGACTAGATTGTGTGAAATGCAGTTAAAGTGCTGCTTTAAGTGGAAGGCATCCTTGGGTCCTTGAATACTGAGGAGGGAGGAGTTAAATGGGCAGTTGCTACACCTTCTGCAGTTGAAGGAGTAGGTACCATGGGGTTGTGGAGGACACAATGTTTGGAATGAAGAAAGATGTGTTTGAGGTGTTCTTGAGGGAATGGAGGCCACAGTATGCTGACAAGGGAGTGGAGGGGAAAGGATGTGTCTGATGGTGACATCTTACTGAGTGTGCTGGAAATGTTGGAAATTCATTAAGGTGGGGACATAATGGTATAAAACTGTCACCTTTGCTGAGTACAGTGTGTTCAGCATCGGAGAGTGGTGGGTAAGGAGGAATAGTGAATAGTGAATATGCGATGGGAGGTGGATTTGGGGAGGGAAGGGAGTCTGAGGGAAAGGGAGGGGTAGAGGCTTCCAGATGACCATGGGATAGTGTAGTTTAAAATGGATTTGTGAATCTGAGGAGTAAGGACAATTTGATAGAGCAAAGTTGATGTTGGAGATGAGGAGGACTAGGAGTAACAGGCTTCAGACAGAAATACCCACTGCATTTATATTCAGTGTCCGAAGGTTAAATGACAGAAATCAAAAATAAATGCCAATACATGAAAATGTGTAATATTGTTAAAACAATTTTATTTATATCATTAAGCCGTTACTCAGTATAAAATTTCACAGTTGAAAAAATAGCATACTTCCTAACGTATAATAAATAGTATTAAATTAATATCTTTAAGTTAAATAACACATCCTATAAAACAGTACCATTTCAATAAATTAAGACATCATGCCAATAAATGTACACAAATGAAAATAACTGACATGGTTTCCAAGATTGGCAAATACAAATTCATAAGTGCCAAGGTCAATATGATTGAGACTTCGCTGTAGTGCAAGTACATGTCTTTGACTGTCTGACATTCCAAAACAGACTATACACACAATGAATCTTTAACATTGCATCAAAAGAAAATATCACAACAATAAATAATAGTGCACTAGAATAAATAGTCTGACGAACATTCTCATTGTACGTTTGTGACACAACATTTTTTACAAGCAGAAATAATTAGTTTCAATGGAAATTCTTTGAAATAAATATTCATTGTTCTGGTGTGTAGTAAATATGTACTTTTCAGTTTCTTTTGCTGACTTGTGCCATAATGAAAAGCAACTGTTGTAAACGAGCTCTGGTCTCAGCACGGATGATTTCCCAGGAACATTCGCTGAATTTCTGAAAAGGTAAAATATTCAAGTAAATGCATTTGAGAATGAGTCAAGTTAAATGTTGAAAAATGTATTGCTTGCCAGGAATTACACACTTAGTTCTGAATTGTCATACCTTGTGTTTGAGAAACTTTTCCAGTTTCCTAAAGTAATGTTGAATGGCAGCATTTCTCTTCAACTTGTGGTCAGATCCTGGTTTCCTCAGACAGTCTTGCAACTCTCTCAGCTGTTGCTCCAGGAGGAGACAAAAGTTTTCCACCTTGTCCCAGGCCCATGGTACTGAACCCAGATTCATGCTGTAGATCTTGTTGATGTGGTGCAGGGTATGATGGATAATCTCAATCCTGTCCTG
>NC_057742.1:32251752-32256921 GCF_004010195.1 Chiloscyllium plagiosum | reverse complement strand
TGAGAAGGGCTGTAGCTGGCAAGTCCACATTTGACATGTGGGAATTGTTTAAAGACCCACTGATGAGATTTCAGGACTAGTGTGTTCCAGTAAGGAGGAAGGATGGTAAGGTAAGGGAACCTTGGATAACCAGGGAGATTGTAAATTTACTCAAACAAAGAAAAGAACCATATCCAAGGTCGAGGAAGCCAAAATCAAACAGAGCCCATGAGGAGTATAAGGGAAAGAGGAAATGAACACAAGCAGTGAATTGGGAGAGCAAGCAGGAGCCATAAAACGACCTTGGCAAGTAAGATTAAATAAAATCCTGAAGCATTCTACACATACTTCAAAACAAGAGGATTAATGGTGAGAAGGGAGGACCACTGAAGGATGAAGGAGTGAACTTGGGCTCAGTAGCGGAGGATGTGGGTGAGATCGTAAATGAGGTCTTTGCATAAATATTCACCCAGGAGAAGGATATGGAGGTTAGTTGGATTTGTACAGCACATGCTAATATGCTATAGCATTTTGAGATCAACAAAGGAGTGGTATTGGGTTGTTGGAAGAGCATTAAAGTGGCTAAGTCCCCAGGACTCGATGGTACCTACCCCAGGTTATTGAGAGATCTAAGAGAGGAGATTGCTGGGAACTGACCATGATCTTTGCATCCTTGTTAGCCACTTGAGAGGGTCTGGTGGACCAGTGAGTAGGTAATGTTGTTCCTCTGTTCAAGAAGGAAAATAGGTACAATCCAGGAATCTATATATCAGTGAGTCTCACATCGGTGGTTGGGAAGAAATTGGAGAGATTGCTTAGGGATAGGACTAACGGGCATTTGGGAAAGTGTGGCTAAAGTAGGAGCAGTCAGCACGGCTTTGTACCGGACAGGTCATGTTTTACTGACTTGGTTTATTTTATGAGAAGGTGACCAAGGTGATGGATGAGGGTCAAGCAGTGGATATTGTCTACGTGGATTTCAATAAGGCTTTAGACAAGAGTTCTCATGGTAGGCTCTTCCAGAAGATTAAGATGCATGGGATCCATGATGACTTGACCACATGGATTCAGAATTGGCTTGCCCACAGAAGACAGAGGGTCGTTTGGAACATGTATTTCATCTGGAGGTCTGTGACTAATGGTATTCTGCCAGGATCCAGACTGGGACCTATGCTGTTTGTGATATATGTCAATGACTTGGATGAACACGTTGATGGCTGGGGTAGTAAGTTTGCAGATGATACAAAAATTGATAGAGTTGTGGATAGTTGTGGATAGAAGGTTGTCAAGTGATATAGCATAATATACATCAGTTACAAATATGGGCAGAGAAATGGCAGAAGGACTTTAATCCATGTTAGTGTAAGGTGCTGCACTTTGGGAGTCAAATGTTCACGAAAAGTACACTGTTATTGGCAGGACCATTACCAGAATTGATGTACAGCAGAATCTTGGGGCTCAAGTCTGTTGCACCCTGAAAGTGAGGGCTGGTAAAGAAGGTGTATGGCATGCTTGCCTTTATTGGTCAGCGAATTGAGTAGAAGAGTCGGGATCTCAAGTTGCAGCTTTGTTTCGGCCACAGGTAGACTATTGCATTGAATTCTGGTCACTACATTACAGGAAGAACGTGGAGGCATTGGAGAGGCATTGATGAACAAGTTTCCCAGGATGCTGTCTGAATTAGCAAAAAGGAGAGATTGGAAATAAAACTCGGGTTGTTTTCTCTGAAGCGGTGGAGGCTGAGGAGAGACTTGATAGAAGTCTATAAAGTAATGAGGTGCATAAATAGGGTTGACAGTCACAGTTTTTTTCCCAGAGTTGAAACATCTAAACCTAAAAGGCGTGCATTGAAGCTAAATTCAAAAGGAGGCGTGCGGGTAAGTTTTTACACAGGGAGTGGTAGGTGTCTGGGACATGCTGTGAGGTGAGGTAGTGGAGGCAGATACAATAGGGGCGTTTAAGAGACTTTTAGATAAGCACATTAATATGCAAGGAATGGAGGATTATGGACCAAGGGTGTGCAGACGGGATCAACGTTGGCTTCATGTTCAGCACAACATGTTGGGCCGAAGGGCCCGTTCCTGTGCTGTATTGTTCTACGTTCTAAGGTGTGAAAAAGGAGATTAAGCCAGTAAGCGGCAAGCGTGGGATGAAGACAACAAGATGGTTTGAGCGGGAATGTGGATAGGGATGGTTTTTCGGATGAGCTGGGAAATGGTTTGATGGATGAGCTCGGGAGAGGGCTTGATCTAATATCAACGGGTGAAGTAGACGTTAGGAGATTTTAAGAGTTGAAA
This sequence comes from Chiloscyllium plagiosum, assembly GCF_004010195.1. NCBI lineage: Eukaryota > Metazoa > Chordata > Chondrichthyes > Orectolobiformes > Hemiscylliidae > Chiloscyllium > Chiloscyllium plagiosum. The sequence goes on along the minus strand of NC_057742.1, from coordinate 32,254,645 downwards.
CATGTTGGGATACAGTTTGCTATTTTTCCCTGATCTGACATTTAGCCGGGAGCAGAACCACTGAGATTCCGGTCAGCTGAAACTCATCATTTCATGCAGTTTGCTCAGAGTCTCTGTGTTGAGAACTTGCTGTAATTGCAGCCTCTCACAGCCCAGACTCAGGGTCCCGGACAACAACACCAGCACCGTCCAAAATCTCCAAATACTCCCCAGAGCCATGCTGCACCGAACCAGATGGAAACCCTGAGCTTAAGGAATTGATCTCGAGTAACTCCTAAACCGGTTCCTTTCTCACTGAGTGAACCTCCAGGAGTCACAATGCAGCCGCTTGTGAAGCCGAAGCGATCTCCTGAAGTGCCGAGTCCTCTGTGTGTGTGAGAGAGGCTGGACGGTGCTGTGAGCTACCACTGCCTGAGCTGCCGGTGTATATCGGCGGAGGGACTGGCGAGGTGTGGCCATGACATTCGGAAAGTGAAATCTGGTTGCGGGAGTTTTGAACGAGCTGCAGGAGAGCAAGAAACAGCCTGTGTGCTCCCTGTCTGAGGGCAGGAATCTGAAAGCTGGAGATTCACGAAGCAGCGAGTGAAAGATCCCTGACAGAAAATCACAGCCAGAGTTCGAGGCAAGCTCAAAGATTCCGCAATTTCTCCAATGTTACTATCGTAAAAAACGCCTTTTTTTTTTACAAATAAGACGGACCTACGGGCTTTCTTCGACCAATGTGCTAGATTGATGCATTTTAGTTCTTTCATGAAATACACAAACAAGACTCAATCTACATTTAAATGTGATAAATACATCTCTTGACTTCCTTCCCTCTCGGCAACCTTTGACAATCTGGATAGCTTCGTCGTTCAAGTCCTTTCTGCTCCATGGTCCGAGCTGCCTGAGACTGCAAGCCCTCCTCACATTCTGATCTACCTCATCGTCGCCTGAGAAAAGCCGCAATCACATCTCTTCACTCCCCAAACTGCTCACCCACTCTCACTCCCAGGTGATCCCAATGACCTGCCCTTGGCTCACTCCCATTTATCCACATGCTGCCCGCTAGGGAACAACATACAAAATGCAGCTTCAGATTTCAGAGGACCCGCCTCTCTCCCTCAGCAGCTCTCCCTTAGCCCTCCACTTGCTCGATATTATCACTTTGCATAGTCTTCACCAGCAAGGAGCGTATCCGTTAATTACACATCGAGAAGACGGCAGAAAATGATTTTCTTTTCAGAAGCAGACATTTTTTCCCTGTGACTCAGAGCAATCAAACCCACCCTTTCCCCTCTCGTTGAAAACCTTCTGATCCAGACGCAGACAATATGCCACCTGGGTTTATATTTGACCCTGAGTTGAACTTTTGATGCATAAGTGACCATCATCGCCCACTTTGGAATGCATATTATCTTGTATTTAAACATTGACCCCTTGTTCCAGACACCGGGAAACCATGAAAAACCATCCTCCCCTCCCCCTTGTAAAGGCCAAGCGCAGTGACTGAGGTCTCGGCTCTGCTGCTGCTTCTCGTCCGTCTCCGTCCATCGGAGACCACCCCCGATCTCCTCCGAACCCCAGAACCGAACAGAACTTTTTTTAATTTCAAAAATATACTTTATTCATAAAATATTTTGATGATCTGTACAATTGGTGACGCCATTCATAGGCGCACCTTGCATTTCTTCACATACAGAGATCGGAATTAATCATTCGTATATACAGGTCTGTACATTTACCATCCATATATTTAGCTGAGGCTTCAGCGGAGCCCACTTACTGAGTGGGCCCCCTGTTCTTAGATTAGATTAGATTAGATTAGATTAGATTACTTACAGTGTGGAAACAGGCCCTTCGGCTCAACAAGTCCACACCGACCCGCCGAAGCGTAACCCACCCATTCCCGTACATTGACCCCTTTACCTACCTTCTTCTTTGGCAGGCAGACGTTACACGGTGGTCTTTCCCCACCGCGCCTTGGCGGCAGCTGCCCCAAGCTTCAGCGTGTCCTGGACTTTGGAGTGTGCCAGTCCGCAACACTCAGTCGGGGTCAAGTCCTTCAGCTGGAAGGTCAATAGGTTTCGGACAGACCAAAGAACAGAATCCGAACAGAACATAGCGACCTTGACACCCCATTCCCGTTCTGCTCCCGAACCTATACCCCTCTCCCGGGACACAGTCAACCCCCACACTCATTTCAGTCAAGTTCCCTCCTCCCCTTCTAAACTCCTGCAGACATTGGTGGAGCCTTGGCCAACGTTTCCTTGTGAATCAAGTTTAGGCAGAACGCTGGGGAAAACCTCTCATATATCACTGCAGTTTACTCAAAATGCATTACAATCAGTTGACCAACTGCACACATTCACCAGATGTGGCCTCACCAGATTCCTGTACAATTGAAGCAACCAGACTACTTCAGCATTCTCATATTGTTTGCCTCTGTAAATCAACAAATGTATGATTCACTCACTAGCAAGTCAAAACCTTTTGTATCTCAACGTGGATCAGCTGAAACTCACCATTTCATGCAGTTTGCTCAGAGTGTCTGTGTTGAGAACTTGCTGTAAGTGCAGCCTCTCACAGTCCAGACTCAGGGTCCCGGACAACAACACCAGCACCGTCCAAAATCTCCAAATACTCCCCAGAGCCATGCTGCACCGAGCCAGAAGGTAGCACCGAGGTGGAAGCTGAGAAAGCGGTTAATGTTCAATCGGAGCGGATTGGGATCCGGGAGCGGGCGCCTGTGTTGCCGAGTGCTGTGAGTGTGAGCCTGGGCTCTGCTGGCTGCCCTCACTGGCACTGCCAAGCTGGCGGCTTTAATGGGGCACATTACATTCGAAAAGTGAAAACTGCTTCCAGAGATTTTGCAGGAGCTGCTGGGAGATCAAGAGTTGGTTCGCTTTCTTTC
>NC_057742.1:32249166-32251599 GCF_004010195.1 Chiloscyllium plagiosum | reverse complement strand
GTGTCCCGGTGTGTTCACATCGCGCTTGTCCCGTCCCCACATCCCGGGTTGGAGATGACAGGGAGCCCGGCTCCCAGGCCTGGCTCACCGGCTGCTGCTCCCTGTCTCCGCTCACATTCACCTGGGTCACAATCCGCTCCCTCATTGGAGGAAGGTTCTCTAGCTGGAAATGGATCCACACTTTCAGAGCAGGTGTTTTATTTAAAACGCATTGCAATACTCACTTTGATAATTAAATGTTGGTGTTTGTAAACGGATTAGAAACTGTCTTAATTGAAAAAAAAATGAATTTTGAATTTAAATTATTGACCAGGACTCTTTAAACAAGACTGGCCCATTTTATTATATCAAGTTAAAAATCACACTCCACAAGGTTATAGACCTGCAGGTTCATTCGGAAGTACAAGCTTTCGGAGCACTGCTCCTTTGTCAGGAAGCTAGTGGGGCAGCAGCATAGGACACAATATCGAAATGCCGTACAAGTGATACAATGTGTTGAACAAATCAGATTTCTGTTCAGTCTTCAACCACTTCGAATGGGGTTGCAGGTTTCGATACATTAGTATGCAAATCCCAGAACTCCTTTCATGTCACATTCCCGAGATAATTTAGTGATTAAAGACTTAACAACAACCTAGGTTTGTTCAATACATCGCATCACTTGTATAATACTTTGGGTTTAGATTAGATTACTTACAGTGTGGAAACAGGCCCTTCGGCCCAACAAGTCCGCACCGACCCGCCATAGAGCAACGCACCCATACCCAATCCCCTACATTTACCCCTTCACCTAACACCATGGGCAATTTAGCATGGCCTGCACATTTTTGGACTGTGGGAGGAAACCGGAGCACCCGGAGGAAACCCACGCAGACACGGGGAGAATGTGCAAACTCCACACAGTCAGTCGCCTGAGGCGGGAATTGAACCCGGGTGCTGTGAGGCAGCAGTGCGAACCATTGTATCACCGTGCCGCCCACGGTGTATCTATGTATCTGATGTATCTGATCCCCTCATCTCATGTGATAGTAATTGCTTAGAATTTAAAAGACGCGGTCTTTAGGTCTTCGGTGAATCTCCTGGATGGTACATACAACCTTCGACCAACTGTCAGTGACGAAGGGAGTTAATTGTTGTTGCTATGGCGACACGCCTTATCAGCAAAGTGACACTCACAATTTGCTAAATTATAAACCCTCTGCAAAATATTTTCCTATTCACTAAACCTATTGATAATACTTTGGATGTTCTTGTGAACTCCTCACAATTGTTTTTACCATCCTTCTTGGTAAAATCAGCAAATTAGTCTACCCATTCACCCAAATTATTAACAGAGACGGTGGATATTTAAGGACTCAACACTGGTCCCTCTAATACTCCACCAATAAACCCACAATCAACAGCATAAAGCAGGCAAACCTAAAAACTGCTGATGTTTGAAATTAAAAACAAAAACACAGAATGCTGGGAGAAAAAAATCAGTAGGTTTGGCAGCATCTTTGGAGAGAAAGCAGAAATAACATTTCGAGACGAGAGACCCTTCTTCAGAATTATTTATCTTGGTTAACTGCTCATCACAGCATTCCTCTTCGAGGGAACTTTCTGAATACAAATGGCTGAAACGGCGTACTGCGTCAGATGTGATCATTTCGAAAAAGATTTATTATTCTTTTTGCAAGGTGGATTTATAGATTTGATTGTCATGAACACCACTGCATAAATGCATTTCAACAAAAAAAAATCCAGTTGCGCACAGAAACTTGGTCTCACCCAAGGACACAAACATTTCCTTTCCAAGACATTGTAGGTCCAAAAACAGACCTGGATAGATTGGTGTGTAGCATGTATGAAAGTGCACGTAGTATAAATTTGAAATTGTCAAATTATTGTCCCACTCTCTCAATGCGATTTAAAATCGATTTAAGCTTTTGAAGACTTGTGGTCAACAATATGAAAGCAACAAATAAATGACTTTTTAAAAGTAAAGACAATTGCTGTTCCGGTTACAAACTCGCAACATTTAATTATAAAGATTAATATTTCAATGCATGAAAATTAAAACACACGCTCTGAAAGTGATTTGGAGACATTTCATGCGTCACCGGGATATCCCGGGATATCGCTCACACTTTCCCAGATATTCCTCACCCTGCCTCCTCTCAGTCTGACCGGCTCTGTTTACAAACTCCCCTCCCTTTCGGAAATGACAAAACGCGTCACTTTCCCTGAGACACTTGAACTTTGGAGGAAGTTGACACGAGGTTCATTTCCAGAGAGAAACTGACATGGTCACTATCCCGGGAGAGAGAGCAGACAGAAACGATGAAAGGGAAGGGAAGGGGATCACTTTCGGAGTCGGATTCGGACCAGATCCTGATGATTTCACTCCGACTCTGAAAATGGTTCCAGAATCTCAGCGGGAAATGAGAACCT
>NC_057742.1:32245442-32248666 GCF_004010195.1 Chiloscyllium plagiosum | reverse complement strand
TCAAAAATGGACTGAGGAGAGCTCGGTGAGGGCACAAAACAGCTTTGGTGGCAGGGATTAGGGAAAACCCAAAGGCATTCTACACATACATGAGGAATAAGAGAATGATCAGAGAGAAGGTAGGGCAGGGAAAATGGAGGGAACTTGTGCCTGGAATCTGAAGAGGCAGGAGAGGACCTAAATGAGCTTTTTGCTTTAGTATTCACTGGAGAGAGGGACCTTGTTGATAGTGAGAACACTGTAGACCAGGTTAATAGGCTTGAACAGATTGACATGATGGAAGTGGGTGTGCTGGAAATTCTGGGAAGTATCAATATAGATAAGTCCCCATGGTTGGAGATATATCCGAGGTTACTATGGGAAGTGAGGAATGTGATTGCTGCACCACTGGTGATGATGTTTTCATCCTTACTCTCCATGGGAGTAGTACCAGATGATTGGAGGGAGGCGGATGCTGTTCCTCTGTTCAAGAAAGGAAATAGGGAAATCCCTGGGAATTACAGACCAGTCAGTCTTACATCTGTGGTAAGCAAGGTACTGGAAAGGACTCTGAGAGTTAGGGTTTATGACTATTTGGAAAAACATAGATAGATTAAAGATAGTCAGCATAGGTTTGTGAGGGGCAGGTCATGACTCGCAAGCCTTATTGAGTTCTTTGAGGATGTGATGAAACAGGTTGATGAAGATCGAGCAGTGAATGGGGTGTATATGGATTTCAGTATGTATTGAGTACAGGAATTGGGAGGTCATGTTGTGGTTGTACAGGACATTGGTTTGGCCCTCACCGAGCTCTCCTCAGTCCATTTTTGAGTTCTTTCCTACCTACCTTGTAATTCTCTACAGCTGTGCCATATCCTTGTTTCCTCAATCTTCAGTAAGCTTCCTTCTTCCTCTTAGAGTCATAGAGTCATAGAGAACCTTTGCTAAGGTTCCCCAAGGTAGGCACATACAGAAAGTTAAGAAGTATGGCATACAGGGAAACTTGGCTGTCTGGACACAGAATTAGATGGCCAAAAGAAGACAGTGAGTGGTAGTGGATGGAAAGTATTCCACCTGAAGGTCGGTGACCAGTGGTGTCCCACAGGGATCTGTTGTTGGGCCTCTGCTCTTTGTACTTTCTATAAATGATTTGGATGAAGAAGTGGAAGGGTGGGTTAGTAAGTTTGCCAATGACGCAAAGTTCGGTGGTGTTGTAGATAGTGTCAAGGGCTGTCAAGACATTGACAGGATGCAAAGCTGGACTGAGAAATGGCAGATGGAGTTCAACCTGGATAAATGCAAAGTGATTCATTTTGGAAGGTCTAATTTGAATGCTGAATACAGGGTTAAGGATAGGATTTTTGACGGTGTGGAAGAACAGCAGGATCTTGGAGTCCATGCCTACAGATCCCTCAAAGTTGCAACCCAAGTTGATAGGGTTGTTAAGAAGGCATATGGTGTTTTGACTTTCATTAACAGGTGGATTGAGTTTAAGAGCTACGCGGCTTTGCTGCAGCTCTATAAAACCCTGGTTAGATCACACTTGGAATATTGTGTTCAGTTTTGATCACCTCATTATAGGAAGGATGTAGATGCTTTAGCGAGGCGAGATTTACCAAGATGCTGCTTGGATTGGAGGGATTGTCATATGAAGAGACATTGGGTAAGCTAGGGCTTTTCACGGTGGAGAGAAGAAGGAAGACAGGTGACTTGATAGAGGTGTACAAGGTAATGAGAGGCATAGGTAGAGTAGATGGCCAGAGAATTTTCCCCAGGGCAGAAATGGCTGTCACAAGGGACCATAATTTTAAGGTGATTGGAGGAAGGTTTAAGGGAGATGTCAGAGGTAGGTTCTTTACACAGAGAGTGGTGAGCAGGTGGAATGCTCTGCCAGCAGCGGTAGAAGAGTCAGAGACATTAGGGACATTTAAGTGACTGCTAGACAAATACATGGATAGCAGTAAATTGAGGGCTGTGTATGTTAGGTTGATCTTAGATTAAGATAAATGCTCACCACAACATTGTGGGCTGAAGGGCCTGTACTATGCTGTACTGTTCTATGTTCTATAAGGGGAAACATCTCAGCATCTACTTGGTCAAGTCCTCTCAGAATCCATATTTTTCAATAAGATGACCTCTCATTATTCTATATGTCAGTGGATACAGGCTCCAGGCCCTCAACCTTCAACCTTCCTTCATAAGACAATTCCTCAGATTTATATTGGAAAGAAAGTTCTCCATCAGAAGAGGACTTTGGATCAGTAGTCTGACAGTTCAGAGACCGGGCGAGTGGAGAAAGCTGATGGTGAGGTAGAATTTGGTGCCTAAGACAGATACACAGTAAATGCAAACTGAAGCCATGTTTTCCGATGATGTCACCACAAGGCAGTGTTCAGATGCGAAATGGGCCAGGATGGTAGTGCCCCTGCCTTTGAGCAGGGAGGCCCAGATTCAAGTCATGCCTGCTCCAGCTATGTGTAATAACATCCATGGATAGACTGATTAGGAAGTATGTAGAACCTTAGTAGATACCAAAAGTGAAACTGTGGGATCAGGAAGAGAAGTGATGATTCCCTAGCTACAATTACATGGGTAAGAATGGAACGAGGCAAATACAATTCCAGTCAGCTGCTGGAGAAGCCTGGCAGATGATATGATGTCATCAACCATGTTAAAGGCTGCAAACGGTGCCAGAAAGATGAGAGAAAAGATCACCATTGTCATAGTAACGTTGATTTAATCAGTTACTGTGAAAAATACATTCTAATGTATGCAGCAGCCATTATTATATCCTGTTGAGGAGAATCCTGTTCACTTTGAAGAAAACTTTATTATTTACAAAAATTCCCTACTAATAATATAAATCCAAGTTGTCAGATCTTTGAGCTGACCCCTGTGTTCTGCCTATAAGTTTCTATCAGCCACCTTTCACTCACTGCTTCAGGAATCGCCAGATTTCAGAAACCTTCCCTAGGACAGGGTTAGCACGTAGACTACTTCTTGCTCTCCCAAACTTGTCCCAAACTCCTGCAAGCAGATTTCATTTTTTGAACGTCATGCCCACATCTCAACCGCTCTCCTCGGATATACACAGGCAGCTCAGGTGGTGGCAGCTCCCAGCAGAGGACACACACACACAATACACATATGAAACACAGACACATACAAAACACACACATACTACACTCACACAACACAGACATACACAACACACACACTCCACACACAACACACACACAATACAC
>NC_057742.1:32236037-32245328 GCF_004010195.1 Chiloscyllium plagiosum | reverse complement strand
CACACACAACACACAAACCACACACAAAACAGACACACATAAAACGCACACATAAAAAACACACACAACACAGACGCACCACAAAACACACACAACACACACATATACACAACACACGTACACACAAAACATACACACAACACACATACACACACTACACAACACACACAACACATACACACAACACACAAACACACACACAAAACTGTTCAGTTTTAGTTGCCTCCAGAACAGGATCGGAATCTCACTGGGTTTGCTCTGCACTAAATAGTTTTTGGTTTTGCTCCATTATACCGTTAATAGTCAGCGATTCTCCAGCATTTCTGTTCCTGATCTTGTCTGAATAAATGAATGTCTTCTCGCAGGGCGGTCGCCTTCCCTGGCGAGAGAGATCCGCGCTCAAAACCAAGCCCTTCATCATGGTGAAGCTTTCAGAGGGTTTGCAGGTGAGTGGACACTGGACAGGATTTTATTTTTTATTCTTCTGATAGGTGTTTTTTGGAAAGTGTTTCATATCAGCAGCTTAGAACTTAAATATCAGAACGCCCACCGACTCAGTAAAGGGTCAAGTGCTGTTTTCGATTGGGTTTGACTGAAATAAAAGATGGTGAAAGTGAGGACTGCAGATGCTGGAGGTCAGAGCTGAAAATGTGTTGCTGGAAAAGCGCAGCAGGTCAGGCAGCATCCAGGGAACAGGATAATCGACGTTTCGGGCACTTTGTTCCTGAAAACGAAACGACGTTTCGTTCCTGAAGAAGGGCTCATGCCCGAAACGTCGATTCTCCTGCTCCTTGGATGCTGCCTGACCTGCTGAGCTTTTCCAGCAACACATTTTCAGCTGAAATAAAAGATGGACAGTAAGACACCAATCAGTGCATTGTGTCTGTGTTAGGTGGATATTCCCGTTCGAATCCAATTTCCAGCCGCAGCCTTAAGGATACAGAGCTTCTGATGCAGAACCAGGTTCATTATGAATGAGTTGAAGTTTTCTCAACAGCCAAGAAGGGCAGAGAATTCCAGGCACTCATCATACTCTCGGTGACAATATCCTTCCTGCTGTTCCCTCTCATCCTTCTAGCAGTTGGAGTTAAGTGAAAAATTCCTCTCTCAGTTCCCTGTGTGTTTTGTTCAGGCCCAGGACAGGATCCAGATACTTCATCAAATCTTGCGTCACATCAACAAGATCTACAGCATGAATTTGGGGTCAGTCACTTGGGCCCGGAGCAAGGTGGAAAATGTCCGGCTTCTCCTGGAACGGCAGCTCAGGGAGCTGGAGGAATGTGTGATGAGGTCAGGAACAGAGGGCAGACGGAGCAGAAATGCCACCATTCAGAAATACTTCAGGAAACTACGAAAGTTCCTCAAACAGAAGGTGAGACAATTGGCCATTGACTGTGTAATCACTAGCATTCAGTTCATTTCATTCCCTTTAAATCTCTTCATCCTCTAATATCTCTTTTCCCTCAATGTTTCCATTTTTCAGCATTTTAGTCACTGTTCCTGGGAAATAATCCGCGCTGAGACTAGAGCCCGTTTACAACAGTTATTTGTCATAATAGCGCAAGTCAGCAGAGGAAATTAAAAGAAAGTCCAAAGGCATGATCAGTAGAGGCTGGAAGAACGAGTTTTAAATAACTCGCTACAGATAGACTTAATGATATCTTGACTGTTTTGTGAAGATACTTTACTGTATGATTATTGGTGGAGAGCAAATGCTATCTCACTGATACTTTACATATGATTATTTAATCACATTTATCGCTGAGATATTTTTCTGTATTAACTATTTCACGAAGGAAATCTGAGAAGAATACTATTTTTGATGCTTTCTTTAATGACTGACAGCTTCTACAGTTCAAAGTCTCAACTAATCTTTGCTCTATTGGCTAACCAATTGGCTAACCCATGCTAATATGATACTGCTGACCCCATCTGTTCTTATGTAGGGAAGCATTTTTGATGTGGCGGCATTATCAAATAGCTTTTAGAAATCCAAGTACACTACATCTACCCATTTCCTTCTATCCATCTCCATTGATTGATTTTCCAGAGTCCATCTTTGGAACTGGCCCAACTCGCTCACTCCACCCTTGCCCCCACCTTATGGGTGGCCCGATGGCTCAGTGGTTAGCACTGCTGCCTCATAGCGGCAGGGACCTGGGCTCTATTCCAGCCTCGGGCGACTGTCTGTATGGAGTTTGCACATTCTCCGTGTCTGTGTGGGTTTCCTTCTTTCCTCCCACAATCCAAAGATGTGCAGCTTAGGTGAATTGGCTTTGCTAAATTGCCCATAGTGCTTAGGGATGTGTAGGTTAGGGGCGTTCGTCAGGGGGAATGTAGAGTGATAGGTTAGGGGTATGGGTCTGAGTGGGTTACTCTTCGGAGGGTCGGGGTGGATATGTTGGGCGGAATGGCCTGTTTCTACACTGTAGGGATTATTTGAACTTTGTTAAATTGATTGCTAGGATACTGCCACGCAATAAGCATTACAATTTTCACACAAGATCAAGAAGGAGAAAAGAACTGAAGATTTTTCACTGACAGATTTAATACGGACTGTCAATGAGAAGTCACTTTAAAGATCTCTCTTTTTCTTTGAAGAAGTGTTTTGTTTTATGAAAATGTAAAGGATTGTTAATTACGCAACCTATTAATTTGAATCAGTGAGGACACTCAAAGTCAGAATATTATGGGTTCAAACCCTACGTCAAACGTAACTTGTTACTTTCCATTGAGTTTTTTGAAGCTCCTCATTCCAGCTGCTGAACTTTCAGTAACAATTCTGCAGTGATAACACTCTGCCTAAAACAGAGCTCTCATTTACAAAATATTCTTTGGCTTAAGTGTCAGACTAATAACATTCAATCTCATTGTTGGCTTACACTAATCTTTACATTCCAGTTCTCTAAATGGTCAACACTACTTTATTTCAAGTTGTTTTAATTTATTAATATTTATCATTTTGATCATTTGATGTAATGAACTGCTGCTGTTTTGCATTGCATGAGAATTGAGTTTCCAAAGATATAATTTATTAATATTTATTAAGTTATAGGAAATAAAAAATATTTTTATAAAAGTGGAAACTTTCGACACTGAATGAAGGCATGTTTTAGCAAATAAATTATTTTGATTATGATACATTTATTGGAGTAATGTTAATTTCTTGCCTGTATTCACCAGTCTTCCATACTCACTATGGCCATTCTAGATTGCTTTACTTGCTACCTGCTACTGATATGCCTCGTATAGTCTACTTTCCTTTTTCCAGCATTTGATGTTCCCTCACCAGGCAAAATATGTGATTCTCTTTGGACCCAATGAGCCTAATTTTTTATCTACTAGGCAGTATGATTCTTATAATTTTGCAGAAGTACATCTGTCTTCTTGCTCTGGATGAGAAGCTCAAACTCGAGGCGATAACCAAAAGTGATGGATGAATATATGTGGAACGGGACCTTTATCATATAAGCATATGGTCTTTACAGTTTCATAGTTTTGTTTTCAAATAGAATCCCTACAGTATGAAAGAAAGCCATTTGACCAATTGGGTTCACCCTACCCATCCAAAGAGCATCCCACCGGGACCCATGCCCCCTTATCATATTCCTGTAACCTTGCATTTCCTATGGCTAACTCACCTAGCCTGCACATGTCTGGACACCATGTGCAATTTAGCATGGCCAATCCACCACATCTGCACATCTTTGGACTAGAGCAAAAAACAAAGAAAATAGAATGCAGGAACATGCCCAATGGCCCTCCAAGCCTGCACCAACATATTTTGGCCTTCCATTCTAAAACTATCTTCACCTACAGGATCCATATCCCTTTATTCCCCTCCTATTCATGTATTTGTTGAGATACTTCTTGAATGCTGCTATTGTGTCTGCTTCCACCACCTCCTCTGGCAGTGTGTTTCAAGGCACTCACCACTCATTGTGTAAAAAAGTTGCCTAGCTCATTACTTTTAAACACCTCCCCCCTCTCCACCCACCTCCCCACACTTTGAACCTGTATCCCCTAGTAATTGAGCCCTCTATCCTGGGAAAAAGTCTTATACTTTCTACTCCAACCATGTTGTTCACAATCCTGTAAATGTCTATCAGATTGCCCCTCATCCCCCTGTATTTCAGTGACAATAATCCCAATCTATCCCACATTTCTTCATAGTTAAAATCTCCCCTACCAGGCAACGTCCTGGTAGACATTTCCTGTGCTCTCTCCAAAGCATCCACATCCTTTTGACTGTGTGATGACCAGAACTGTATGCAACATTCCAAGTGTGGCCTAACTAAAGTTCTATAAAGCTACAGCATAACTTGCCTATCCTTAAACTCAATGCTCCTTCCAATGAAGGCAAGCATGCCATTGACCTTGTTTACTAGCTTATTTATCTGTACTGCCACCTACAGTGATCTGTGGACCTGCACACCCAGATCCCTCTGCATATTAATACTCCCAAGGATTACTCCATTCACTGGATAATTTCCACCTGTACTTGACCTTCCAAAATGCATCACCTCATATTTGTCCAGATTAAACTCCATCTGCTATTTTATTTGCCCATGCCTCCAACTGATCTATATCTTATTGTAGCCACTGAAAATCCTCCTCACTATCTGGAACTCCACCAATTTTTGTATCATCGGCAAACTTACTAATTAGACCAGTCATGTTTTCCTCCAAATCATTTATATAGACCATAAACCGTAGAGGCTCCAGCAGTGTTCCCTGTGCAACACTACTAATCACGACCCTCCATTCCAAAAAGCATCCTTCCACTGTTACTCTCTGTCTTCTATGATTAAGCCAGTTCTGTATCCATCTTGCCAGCTCACCCCAATACCATTTAACTTCACCTTTTGTACCTGTCTGTCATGAGGGACCTTGTGAAAGGCTTTACTGAAGTCCATTTAGTCAACAATAACTGTTTTGTCTTCGTCTATCATCTTCGTCGCCTCCTCAAAAAAGCTAGTGAGGCAGGACCACACCGCACCCCTTCCCCACCCCTTTCACAAAGCCATGCTGTCTATTGCTAATAAGTCCATTAATTTGTAAATGTGCATAAACCTTGTCCACAGAATCACTTCCAATAATTTCCCTACAACTGACATGAGGCTCGCAGGCCTGTAATTAACTGGAATATCCCTGTGACCCTTCTTAAACAATGGACAATGTTGGCTATTCTCCAGTCCTCTGAGATCTCACCTGCAGACAAAGAAGATACAAAAATGTTTGTCAATGCTCCAGCAATTTGTTCTCTTGCCTCCCTCAATATTCTGGGATAGATCCCATCAGGACCCCAGGACTTATCTATCTTAATACTTTTTAGTTACATAGCACTTCTTCTGTTTTAATAGCAATTGGCTTAGAAATTCAACATTCCCTTCTCTGAGATTATCCACCACCAATTCCTTCTCTGGTGAATACAAAGTGTTCATTTAGGACCTGACCTAGTTCTTTTGGCTCCACACAAACTGTGGAAGGAAATGGAAGCACCCCAGAGGAAACCCGCACAGTCACAGGGAGAATGTGCAAAAGCCACACAGATAGCTGCTCAAGGTTGGAATCAAGCCCAGGCCCCGAGCACTGTGAGGCAGAAGTGCTAAACACAGAGCCACCACCTTCAGCTCATTGAATTGAATTGAATTTATTGTCACATGTACCGAGGCACAGTGAAAAGCTTTGTCTTGTGAGCAATACAGGCAGATCACATAGTTAAGTAGCACAGATAAATAAATAATAGGAAAACAGAGGCAAAAACAAAAAGAAACACAGGTACAGGCAAGTTTGTGAGTCCATTCAGTATTCTAACAACAGTCGGGTAGAAACTGTTTCGAAACTGGCTGGTGCATGTGTTCAGGCTTCTGTACCTGCTCCCCGATGATAGAGGTTATAGAAAAGTAGGATGGATCTTTGAGATTGACCTTTTCTTGACAGTGGGCCTGGTAGATGGATTCTATAAATGGGAGGTTGGCCTTTGTGATTGTCTGGGCCGAGTTCACCACTCTCTGTAATTGTCTCCGATCTTGAATGGTACAGTTGCCATATCAGATAGTGATACGTCCAAACAGAATGCTCTTGATGGTGCACCTATAAAGGTTGGCAAGGGTATTTGCCATCATGCCAAATTTCCTCAGTTGCCTGAGGAAGAAGAGACATTGTTGGGCCTTTTGTAAGCAGTGTGTCCATATGAAGAGACCAAGAAAGCTTGCTGTGGATGACCACTCCCGGAGCTTGACAGTCTCCACTCGTTCTACCTCTGTGCTGTTAATGTATAGGGGGACATGAGTAACATCCGCCGAAAGTCAATAATGAGGTCTTTGGTTTTGCCAGCATTGAGAGCTAGGTAGTTCTCAGTGCACCATATTTCCAAGTCTTCCACTTCCTGTTCGTAGTCTGTTTTGTCGTCATCTGAGATTCAACCAACTATAGTGGTGTCATCAGTGAACTTGTGAATGGCATTAGTCTGGTATTTGGCAATGCAATCATGGGTATACAGTGAGAACGGTAGGGGGCTGAGTGTGCACTCTTGGAAGGCTCCAGTGTTGAGTGTTGGTAACAATGAAATATTGTCCCAATCTTCACTGATTGTGGCCTGTGGGGTCAGGAAACTGAGGATCCAGCTGCAGAGAGTGGGACTTAGTCCAAGATCTAAGTTTAGTAATCAGTTTCAAGGGGATAATAGTATTGAAGGCTGAACTGTAGTCAATGAGTAGGATTCTTACGTAGCTGTTCTTGGTGTCAAGATGTTCTAGGGAGGAGTGAAGGACATCTGAAGTGGATCTGTTGGTTCGATAGGCAAATTGGAGTGGGTCATGAGTAGTGGGAGGTTGGAGTTGATTAATGCCATGACCACCCTTTCAAAGCACTTCATGATCACTGAAGTTAGGGCCACTGGGTAGTCATTGAGGCATGCTGCAGGAGCCTTTGTAGGCACAGGGATGATGTTGGCCCTCTTGAAACAGGCAAGGACAGGGGACTGCTGCAGGAAGAGGTTGAAGATGTCCCAGAACACCTCTGCCAGTTGATCTGCGCATGCTCTGAGTGCATGGCCTGGTACTCCATCTGGATTGACACAAAGGAAAACAGATCTGACCTCTGATGCAGTGGCTGTTGGGATAGGTTCGTCAGGACATGTCAGAATAGGTGTAACCTCTCCACCAAAATTCTGCTCAAAGCGAGCATAGAAGACATTCACACAATCTGGGAAGGATGTGTCATCATCTGCTATCTTACACTGTCTCTTTTTAGAACCTGTGATGTCATTCACTCCTTGCCATAGTCGCTGGGTGTCTGTCCGGGTCTCTAGTTTGGATCGGTATTGGTCCTTGGCTGTTTTAATGGCTCTGTAAAGATCATACTTGTCTGGATTCCTTATATTTGAGTGGAGCTCTTGATCTGAAGGCCTCACGCCTGGTTTTTGGCAGGTTCTGTATGTCCTGATTCATTCAGAGTTTCCTGTAGGGGAACAC
This sequence comes from Chiloscyllium plagiosum, assembly GCF_004010195.1. NCBI lineage: Eukaryota > Metazoa > Chordata > Chondrichthyes > Orectolobiformes > Hemiscylliidae > Chiloscyllium > Chiloscyllium plagiosum. Next base: position 32,237,850 of record NC_057742.1, on the reverse strand, counting down.
CTGGATTGACTTCCTCGGTATGCAGTCCTCCACACACTTGCTGATAAAGTCTGTGATGATGGTGGCGTACTCGTCCAAGGTACCTGTGGATTGTTTGAACACGGCCCAATCAGCTAATTCCAGACAGCACCGGAGTTGATCCTCTGCCTGCTCTGACCAGCACTGGACCTGTATCCACGAGGGGGTCTCCTGCTTGAGTTTTTGCCTGTAAGCCGGGAGAAGAAGATATCATTACAGATAATATCTTTCTAACTGTTTATCCATAAGGTAATGCTAATAAGATCTACTTGCAACCTCATTCACTAAAATAATCCACTCTTTCCCTCTGCTCCATTGTTATTCTGAATTTTTAACTTTATTTACTACTTTATGCATAGAAGAATCATAACACAGTCATACAGTCCTACTGCACAGAACAGACCCTTTGTCCCAAACTTGTCCATGCTGACCAAAATGTCTGTCCAACTAACCCTCTTTCCTTGCACTTGGCCCATATCCTTCTAAACCTTTCCTTTCCATGTATTTATCCAAATCCTTTTAAAATGTTGTTAACGTACCCGCCTCAACCACTTCCACTGGCAGCTCATTCCAAATGCGTACCACCCTCTGTGTAAAAATGTTGCCCCTCAGTTTCCATTTTATTCTTTTCCCTCCAACCCTAAACTGATGCCCTCTAGTCCTCGATTTCAAGCCTGGGAGAAAGATTGAGTGCATTGACCCTATCCATGCCACTCATGATCTTACACATTTCTATAAGATACCCGCTCAGTCTCCTACATTCTAAAGAAAAGTCCTAGCTTGTTCAACTTCTCCCTATAACTCAGACCGTTGAGTTCAGACAATGTCCTTGTAAATTTCTTCTGCACTCTTTCCAGTTTAATAATTCTTCCTATAGAAAGGTGACCAAAACAGAACACAATACTCCAAGTGCGGCCTCACCAATATCCTGTATAACTGCAACTTAACTTCCTAACTTCTATATTCAGTGCCCTGACTGATGATGGCCAGTGTGCCAAAATCTTCTTCACTGCCCTGTCTACCTGTGCAGACTACCATGTGGAACCTATCAAAGGTCTTACTGAAATCCGTATAGACTACATCTACAACCCTTGTCAACCTTTTTGGTCATTTCATCAAAGAAATCTTACAAATTTGTGAGGCATGATCTCCCACACACAAAACCATGCTGACTATTCTTAGTCAAACCCTATCTTTCCAAATGTATGTCTATCTGATCCCTCAGAATCTTCTCAAGTAACTTACCCACCACAGATATGAGGCTTACTGGTCTATAATACCCAGGCTTTTCTTTGCAGCCCTTCTTGAATAATTACACAACATTTGCTACCCTCCAGTCTTTCATGACCTCAGCCATGTCTAATGATAATGCGCAAATATCAGCCAGGGCTCTCACAATTTCTTCTCTAGCATTTTGCAATATTCTTGGATATATCTGGTCAGGACCAAGAGATTTATCCACCTTTACACATTCTAATACATCCAACACCTCCTCTATTGTGATATGGACTGTCCCCAAAATATTTTTGAGGTATTTTAGGTGTTGGAGGTGATTTCCTCGAATTCCAGGAGCAGCAATTACTGTTTTATATGCTGTTGCATTGTGCTGGAACTTTGGGAAAAAAAAGTCAAAACAACAGCAGTTTAAAAGGGAGAAGAGCAGACAAAGGATGCACATGGTGAGGACAGTGCAGGAGAGAGGGAGAGAGAGAGAGAGCGAGAGAGAGAGAGAGAGAGAGAGAGAGAGAACCAACAAAGTTACCACCTTTGCTGTTTGAATTCGTGTATTGCTGGA
>NC_057742.1:32227027-32233837 GCF_004010195.1 Chiloscyllium plagiosum | reverse complement strand
CCTACTAGAGAAGGTGCAAAACTTGACATACTCTTAGGAAATAAGGCAGGGCAGGTGACTGAGGTGTCAGTGGGGGAGCACTTTGGGGCCAGCGACCATAATTCTATTTGTTTTAAAGTAGTGATGGAAAAGGATAGACCAGATCTAAACTGTTCTAAATTGGAGAAAGGCCAATTTTGATGGTATTACGCAAGAACTTTTGAAAGCTGATTGGAGGCAGATGTTCGCAGGTAAAGGGACGGCTGGAAAATGGGAAGCCTTCAGAAATGAGATAACAAAAATCCAGAGAAAGTACATTCCTATCAGGTTGAAAGGGAAGGCTGGTAGATATAGGGAATGCTGGATGACTAAAGAAATTGAGGGTTTGGTTAAGAAAAAGAAGGAAGCATCTCTGATATAGACAGGATAGATCGAATGAATCCTTAGAAGTGTATAAAGGCAGTAGGAGATTTCCCTTAAGAGGGAAATCAGGGGGGCAAAATGGGGACATGAGATAGCTTTGGCAAATAGAATTAAGGAGAATCCAAAGGGTTTTTACAAATATATTAAGGACAAAAGGGTAACTATGGAGAGAATAGGGCCCCTCAAAGATCAGCAAGGCGGCCTTTGTGTGGAGCCACAGAAAATGGGGGAAATACTAAATGAATATTTTGCATCAGTATTTAGTGTGGAAAAGGATATGGAAGATGTTGACTGTAGAGAAATAGATGGTGACATCTTGCAAAATGTCCAGATTACAGAGGAGGAAGTACTGGATGTCTTGAAATGGTTAAAAGTGGATAAAGCCCCAGGACCTGATCTGGTGTACCCGAGGACTCTGTGGGAAGCTAGAGAAGTGATTCCTGGGCCTTTTGCTGAGATATTTGTATCATTGATAGTCACAGGTGAGGTGCCAGAAGACTGGAGGTTGGCAAAAGTGGTGCCACTGTTTAAGAAGGGTGGTAAAGACAAGACAGGGAACTATAGACCGGTGAGCCTGGACTCGGTAGTGAGAGGGAATCCTGAGGGACAGGATGTACATGTATTTGGAGAGGCAAGGACTGATTCAGGATAGTCAACATGGCTTTGTACGTGGGAAATCATCTTACAAACTTGATAGAGTTTTTTGAAGAAGTAACTAAGAGGATTGATGAGGGCAGAGCAGTACATTTGATCTATATGGACTTCAGTAATGTGTTCGACAAGGTTCCCCATGGGAGACTGATTAGCAAGGTTAGATCTCACAGATTACAGGGAGAACTAGCCATTTGGATACAGAACTGGTTAGAAGGTAGAAGACAGAGGGTGGTGGTGGAGGGTTGTTTTTCAGACTGGGGGCCTGTGACCAGTGGAGTGCCACAAGGATCAGTGCTGGGCCCTCTACTTTTTGTCATTTACATAAATGATTTGGATGCGTGCATAAGAGGTACAGTTAGTAATTTTGCAGATGACACCAAAATTGGAGGTGTAATGGACAGCGAAGAGGGTTACCTCAGATTACAACAGGATCTTGACCAGATGGGCCAATGGGATAAGAAGTGGCAGATGGAGTTTAATTCAGATAAATGTGAGGTGCTGCATTTTGGGAAAGCAAATGTTAGCTTAATGGTAAGATCCTAGTGAGTGCTGCTAAACAAAGAGACCTTGGAGTGCAGATTCATAGCTCCTTGAAAGTGGAGTCGCAGGTAGATAGGATAGTGAAGAAGACATTTGGTATGTTTTCCTTTATTGGTCAGAGTATTGAGTACAAGAGTTGGGAGGTCATGTTGCGGCTGTACACGACATTGGTTAGGCCACTCTTGGAATATTGCAAGCACTTCTGGTCTCCTTCCTATGGGAAAGATGTTGTGAAACTTGAAAGGGTTCAGAAAAGATTTACAAGGATGTTTCCAGGGTTGGAGGATCTGAGCTACAGGGAGAGGCTGAACAGGCTGGGGCTGTTTTCCCTGGAGCATCGGAGGCTGAGGGGTGACCTTAAGGAGGTTTACAAAATTATGAGGGGCATGGATAGGATAAATAGGCAAAGTCTTTTCCCCGGGGTCGGGGAGTACAGAACTAGAGGGCATAGTTTAGGGTGAGAGGTGAAAGATATTAAAGAGACCTAAGGGGCAACTTTTTCATGCAGAGGGTGGTACGTGTATGGAATGAGCTGCCAGAGGAAGTGGTGGAGGATTACAACATTTAAGAGGCATTTGGATGGGTATATGAATAGGAAGGGTTTGGAGGGATCTGGGCCGGGCGTTGGCAGGTGGGACTAGATTGGGTTGGGATATCTGGTCGGCATGGACGGGTTGGACTGAAGGATCTGTTTCCATGCTGCACATTTCTATGATTCTATAACTTCCCCAAGTTCCCCATTCTTCATGTCTTTCCCCATTGTAAACACAGAAGAGAAATTCATTGAACATCTCGCCCATTTCCTGCACTTTAGATTAGATTAGATTAGATTCGATTCCCTACAGTGTGGAAACAGGTCCTTTGGCCCAACCAGTCCACAGCGACCCTCCGAAGAGCAACCTGCGCAGACCCATTTCCCTCTAACTAACACACCTAACACTACGGGCAATTTATCATGGCCTATTCACCTAACCTGCACATCTTTGGACTGTGGGAGGAAACCGGAGCACCCGAAGGAAACCCACGCAGACATGGGGAGAATGTGCAAACTCCACACAGACATTCGCCCAAGCTGGAATTGAACCTGGGACCCTGGTGCTGTGAGGCAGCAGTGTTAACCACTGAGCCACCATGCCACCCCATCTAAACACACATGTCCACTTTGGTCCTTGAGGGGCCCTATTCTCTCTCTAGTTATTCGTTTTCCTTTAATATACTTAAAGTACCTCTTTGGATGCACCTTAGTCTTCTCAGCCAAAGCTATCTCATGTTCCCCTTTTCACAGTCCTGATTTCCTTCTTCAGTAAACTCTTTTATTCCCTGTATACCTCCATGGATTCCCTTGATCCTAGCTGTCTGTACCTGAGCCATACCTCCTTTCATCTGGTCAAAGCCTCAATATCTCTTGTCATCCAGGGTTCCCTATTCCTGCTAACCTTGCCCTTCACCCTCACAGGAACATATAGACCTTGAACTCTAGTTGGCTCACATGTAAAGGCCTCCCATTTGCCAGAGGTCCCTTTGCCTGCAAACAAACTACTCCAATCAACCCCTGCAAGCTCCTGTCAAATTTCATCTCAATTCACCTTGCCACAATTTAGAACTTGAACTTGTGAACCAGTTTTGTCCCTTTCCATAACTATTTTAAAATTAATAGAAGTATGATCACTGGTCCCAAAGTGCTCCCCAACCGATGCCTCCATCACCTGCCCTGCCCTATTTCCCAAGAGTAGATTGAATCTTGCCCCTTCCTGAGTAGGATCCTCTATATCCTGCTTGTGGAAATGTTCCTGAATGCACTTAATAAATTCCACCCCATCGAAGCCCTTAAAACTCTGGCAGCCCCAGTAAATGTTAAAAAAATTAAAAGCACCTACTATTATAATCCTATTGCTCCTGCAAGTCTCCCCAATCTCCCTGTATATTTGTTCCTTTAATTCCTGTTGACTATTTGGGGGCCTATAGTACAACCCCAATAAGATTTCCATTTTCTTCTATTTCTTAGCTTTACCCACAAAGCCTCATTGGATGATCCTTCGGTGTTCTCATCTCTGATTACTGTTGTGAGACTAGCCTTAATCAGAAGTCCAATTCCCCCTCCCCTTCTTCCACCACCTATGTCCCACCTAACCTGTACATTAAGCTGCCAGTCCTATCCCTCCCTTAGCCATGTTTCTGTAATGGCTATATATCCCAGTCCCACATACCTATCCATGCTGTGACTTCATCAGTCTTACCAGACAGCCCCCTTGCATTGAAATAAATGCAATTTAATCCAGCAGGCATTCCTTACTGCATTCGTGTTCCAGCCTGACCTGTCTCTTCAACCTACTATTTCTGATTACTTATCCCCTTTGAGCCTCGGACTTGCCTCCCTGCTGTTGAGGATCCTACCCCTGCCAATCTAGTTTAAACTCTCCCTTGCAGCACTCGCAAACCTGCCACCAAGATACTAGCCCCCTTCCAGTTCAGGTGCAACACGTCCCACTTGACCAGGTTATCTTTGCCCCAGAAAAGATCCCAAATATCTAAAAATCTGAATACCTGCCCCCTACACCAAATCTTCAGCCATGCATTAATCTTACCCTCACTAGCATGTGGCACCGGAAATAACCTGGAGATTATCCTTAACGAGGTCCTGATTTTTAACTTTTTTCCTAGCTCTTTATAATCACTCTGCAGGACTTCATCCCTCTTTCTACCTACATCAGGCGTAGAAGTGACCTGTACAAGAAGGATGGATTGCACCTGAATTGGAAGAGAACTAAGATACTGCCAGGGAGATTTGCTGGAGCTGCTCGGAAGGATTCAATCTAGAGAGGTGAGGGTGTGGGACCCAGGGAGATAGTGAGGAAAAAGATCATTCTGAGACTGGTACAGTTGAGAACAGGAGCGAGTCAAACAGTCAGGGCAGGCAGGAAAAAAGCGGAGAACAAGGTAGGACTGATAAATTAAACTGCATTTATTTCAATGCATGAGGCCTAACAGGGAAGGCAGTTGGACTTAGGGCATGGTTAGGAACATGGGACTGGAATATCATAGCAATTACAGAAACATGGCTCAGGGATGGGCAGGACTGGCAGTTTAATGTCGCAGAATAAAAATGCTACAGGAAGGATAGAAAGGGAGGCAAGAGCGGAGGGGGAGTTGCATTTTGGATAAAGGATAACGTCACAGCTGCACTTGGGGAGGATATTCCTGGAAATACATCCAGGGAAGTTATTTGGGTGGAACAGGGATATAGGAAATGTATGATTGCCTTATTGGGATTATATTACAGACCCCCTAACAGTCAGTGGGAAATTGAGAAACAAAATTTGTAAGGAGATTTCAGTTATCTGTAAGAATAATAGGGTGGTTAAGTTAAAAATCACACAACACCAAGTTACAGTCCAACAGGTTAATTTGGAAGCACTAGCTTTCGGAGCGCCACTCCTTCATCAGGTGGTTGTGGAGTATATACTCCATGCTCTGAAAGCTAGTGCTTCCAAATAAACCTGTTGGCCTATAACCTGGTGTTGTGTGATTTTCAACTTTGTACACCCCAGTCCAATAGCAGCAGCTTCAAATCAGGGTGGTTATGATGGGGGATTTTAACTTTCCTAACACGGATTGGGACTGCCATAGTGTTAAGGGTTTAGATGGAGAGGACTTTGTTAAATGTGTACAAGAAAATTTTCTGATTCAGTACGTGGATGTACCTACTAGAGAAGGTGCAAACTTGACCTACAATTGGGAAATAAGGCAGGGTAGGTGACTGAGGTGTCAGTGGGGGGGCAATTTGTGGCCAGTTTTAAAATAGTGATGGAAAAAGATAGACTAGATCTAAAAGTTGAAATTCTAAATTGGAGGAAGGCTAATTGTAACAGTATGAAGCAAAATCTTTCAAAAGCTGTTTGGGGGCAGACCTTCGCAGGTAAAGGGACGGCTAGAAAATGGGAAGCCTTCAGAAATGGGATAACGAGAGTCCAGAGACAGTATATTCCTGTTCGGGTGAAAGTAAAGGCTGATGGATGTAGAGAATGCTGGATGACAAAAGAAATTAAGGGTTGGTTAAGAGAAAGGAAGCATATGTCAGGTATGGGCTGCAGATGTCGAGTGAATCCTTAGAAGAGCATAAAGGCAATAGGAGTTTACTTAACAAGGAAATAAAGAAGACAAAAATGGGACATGAGATAGCTTTGGCAAATAGGGGTTAAGGAGAATCCAAAGGGTTTTTACAAATACATGAAGGACCAAAGGGCAACTCGAGAGAGAATAGGGCCCCTCAAAGGTCAGCAAGGCGGCCTTTGTGTGGAGCCGCAGGAGATGGGGAGATACTAAATGAGTATTTTGCATCAGTGTTTACTGTGGAGAAGGACATGGAAAATATAGAATGTAGGGAAATAGATGGTGACATCTGGAAAAATGTCCATATTACAGAGGAGGAAGTGCTGGATGTGTTGAAATGCATAAAGGTGGATAAATCCCCAGGACCTGATCAGATGTAGTCAAGATTAGAGTGGTGCTGGAAAAGCACAACAGGTCAGGCAACATCTTAAGCAGGAAAATCGACATTTCGGGCAAAAAGCCCTTCATCAGGAATGTGGCTGAGAGCCTTGGGGGTAGACAGATAAACGGGAGTGGGGTGGGGCTGGGGAGAAGGTTGCTGAGAGTGCAATAAGTGTATGGAGGTGGGAGTGAAGGTGATAGATTGGAGAGGAGGGTGGAACAGATAGGTGGGAAGAAAGATTGACAGGTGGATAAATCATGAGGACGGTGCTGAGCTGAAGGTTGGAACTGGGGTAAGGTGAGGAGAGGGGAAATGAGGAAACTGGTGAGGTTCACATTGATGCCATAAGGTTAAAGGGTCCCGAGGTGGAAGATGAGGTATTCTTCCTCCAAGTGTTGGGTGGTGAGGGAATGGCGGTGGAGGAGGCCCAGGATCTGCATGGCCTCGACAGAATGGGAGTTGAAATATTCAGCCACGGGGCAGTGGGGTTGATGGTGTGGGTGCCCTGGAGATGTTCTCTGAAGCGCTCTGTGAGAAAACATCCGGTTTCCCCAATGTAGAGGAGACCGCATCGGGAGCAACGGATGCAATAAATGACGTGTGGAAGTGCAGGTGAAACTTTGATGGACATGGAAGGCTCCTTTGGGGCCTTGGGTTGGAGGTGAGGGGTTTGGTGTGGGCGCAGGTTTTGCAAATCCTGCGGTGGCAGGAGAGGGTGTCAG
>NC_057742.1:32117720-32226987 GCF_004010195.1 Chiloscyllium plagiosum | reverse complement strand
TTGTTGGGGGGGGGGGCGTGAACCTAATCAGGTAGTCATGGAGGGAACGGTCTTTGCAAAAAGTGGATAGGGGTGGGGAGGGAAATATATCTCTGGTGGTGGGGTCCGTTTGGAGGTGGTAGAAATATTGGGAGATGATGCGATTTATGCAGACGTTGGTGGGGTGGAAGGTGAGGAACAGCGGGGTTCTGTCCTTATTGCAGTTGGAGGGGTGGGGTTCGAGGGTGGAGGTGCGGGACGTGGATGAGATGTGTTGGAGGGCATCTTCAACCACATGGGAAGGGAAATTACGCAGGTTGGAACTGGGGTAAGGTGGGGGGAGGGGAAATGAGGAAACTGGTGAAGTCCTCATTGATGCCCTGGGGTTGAAGAGTTCCGAGATGGAAAATGAAGTGTTCTTCCTCCAGGCGTCAGGTGGTGAGGGAATGGCGATGAAGGAGGCCCAGGACTTGCATGTCCTTGGCAGAGTGGGAGGGAGAGTTGAAATGTTCGACCATGGGGCGGTGGGGTTGATTGGTGCGGGTGTCCTGGAAATGTTCCCTAAAGCACTCTGCGAGAAGGCGTCAGTCTCCCCAATGTAAAGAAGACCGCATCGGAAGCAACGGATACAATAAATGACATTTGTGGATGCAGGTGAAATTCAATGGATGTGGAAGGTTCCTTTGGGGCCTTGGATGGAGGTGAGGGGGGAGATATGGGCGCAGTTTTTCCAAATCCTGCGGTAACGGGGAAGGTGCCAGGAGGGGAGGGTGGCTTGTTGGGGTGGGGGGTGGAGGGGGTTGGGCGGCATGGACCTGACCAGGTAGTCACAGAGGGAACGGTCTTTGTGGAAAACAGATAGGGCTGGGGAGGGAAGTACATCCGTGGTGGTGGGGTCCATTTGTAGGTGGCGGAAATGTCAGTGGATGATGCGGTTTATGCGGAGGTTGGTGGGGTGGAAGGTGAGGACCAGGGGGGTTCTGTCCTTGTAGCAGTTGGAGGAGTGGGGTTCGAGGGTGGAGGTGCGGGACTTAGCTGAGATGTGTTGGAGGGCATCTTCAACCACGTGGGAAGGGAAATTACAGTCTTTAAAGAAGGAGACCATCTGGTGTGTTCTGTGGTGGAACTGGTCCTCCTGGAGCAGATACGGCGGGTATTCTGTGGTGGAACTGGTCCTCCTGGAAGCAGATGCGGCAGAGGCAGAGGAATTGGGAATGCGGGATAGCATTTTTGCAGGAGTTAGGGTGGGAGGAGTTGTAATCCAGTAGATGTGGGAATCGTGAGTTTGTAAAAAATGTCAGTGTTGAGTTGGTGATTATTCATGAAGATGGAGAGGTCCAGGAAGGGGAGGGAGGTGTCAGAGATGGTCCAGGTGAATTTAAGGTCGGGGTGGAATGTGTTGGTAAAGTTGATGAACTGTTCAACCTCCTTGTGGGAGCACAAGGTGGCGCCAATGCAGTCATCAATGCAGCAGAGGAAAAGGTGGGGAATGGTGCTGGTGTAACTCTGGAAGGTGGACTGTTCTACATAACCGACAAAGAGGCAGGCATAGCTGGGTCCCATGCAGGTACCATGGCTGCCTCTTTCATCTGGAGGAAGTGGGAGGATTTGAAGGAGAAATTATTGAGGGTGAGGACCAGTTCAGCCAAACGAATGAGAGTGTCAATGGAAGGGTACTGGTGGGGACATCAGGAGAGGAAATGGCAGATGGATGTGTAGAGGGGCTGGATGTCCATGGTGAAAATGAGACATTGGGGGCTGGGGAAATTGAAGTCTTGGAGGCGTCCCGAATGAATATAGGAGGAGGTGTCTTCGAGTTGGCGTCTGGCTACGGTGGTGTAGTGATCAGTGTGCCAAACTACCACTGCACCCCCTTTGTCCGCTGGCTTGATGGTAAGGTTGGGGTTGGAGCAGTGGGAGTGCAGGGCTACGCATTGTGAGAGTGAGAGGTTGGAATGGGGGAGGGGGGTAGACAGGTTCAGATGGTCAATGTCTCGGCGGGAGTTGGAAATAAAAAAATCGAGGTCAGGTAACAGATTGGCACGGGATGTCCAGGTGGATGGAATGTGTTGGAGGCGGAAGAAGGGATCCTTGGAGTGTGGGCTGGAGCCTTGATGGAAGAAGTAAGCTCGGAGGCAGCGGCGGTGGAAGAAGTGTTCGGCATCACGACACGTTTTGAATTCGTTGATGTGTGGACAGAGGGAGATGAAGGTAAAGCCTTTGCTGAGGACTGATCGTTTGTCCTCAGTGAAGGGAGGTCTGGGTGGATGGTGAAAACTCGGCAGAGCTGAGAGTTAGGACCTGGTATATGGCTGGAGCTGGAAGTGGGGGCGGAGACTGTAACTGGAGTGGTGTCTTGTGGGCAAATGGAGGTGGAGTCATTTGCAGAAGTGATTCCCCTCGGGGTTCTGGGCGGCGAGGATGGTGACAGTAGGATGCGTGGGGAGCGTGTTGGCAGTGCGCAGGTGAGTGGCGTCAGTGAGGGCAGAAGTGGTAGCAACAATGACAGCTGCAGGGGTGGAAGTTGCAGAATGTGTGACGTCAGTGATGATGAAGGGGGCAGAAATGATGAAATGCGTGCAGTGAGTTAAGTCCTGATCAGGTGTACCCTAGAACTCTGTGTGAAGCTAGGTAAGTGATAGCTGGGCCGCTTGCTGAGATATTTGTATCGTCAATAGTCACAGATGAGGTGCCAGAAAACTGGAGATTGGCTAACGTGGTACCACTTTTTAAGAAAAGTGGAAAGGAGAAGCCAAGGAACTATAGACCGGTGAACCTGACATCGGTCATGGGCAAGTTTTTGGAGGGTATCCTGAGGGACAGGATTTACATGTATTTGAAAAGGCAAGGACTGATTAGGGATAGTCACCATGGCTTTGTGTGTGAGAAATCATGCCTCATGAACTTGATTGAGTTTTTGAAGAAGTAACAAAGAGGATTGATGAGGGCAGAGCAGTGGATGTGATCTATATGGACTTCAGTAAAAATGGTCCCCCATGAGAGACTAGTTAACAATGTTAGATATCATGAATACAGGGAGAACTAGCCATTTGGATATAGAACTGGCTTGAAGATAGAAGACAGAGATTGGTGGCAGAAGGCTGTTTTTCAGACTGGATGCTTGTGACCAGTGGAGTGCCACAAGGATCAGTGCTGGGTCCTCTACTTTTCGTCATTTATATAAATGATTTGGATATGAACAGAGGAGGTATTGTTTGCAGATGACACCAAAATTCAAGGTGTAGTGGACAGTGAAGAAGTTTACCTCAGAGAGGCTGTAAGTGCAGTCTCTCACAGTCCAGACTCAGGGTCCCGGACAGCAACACCAGCACTGTCCAAAATCTCCAAATCCTCCCCAGAGCCATGCTGCACCGAGCCAGAAGGTAGCACCGAGGTGGAAGCTGAGAAAGCGGTTAATGTTCAATCGGAGCGGATTGGGATCCGGGAGCGGGCGCCTGTGTTGCCGAGTGCTGTGAGTGTGAGCCTGGGCTCTGCTGGCTGCCCTCACTGGCACTGCCAAGCTGGCGGCTTTAATGGGGCACATTACATTCGAAAAGTGAAAACCGCTTCCAGGGATTTTGCAGGAGCTGCGGGGAGATCAAGAGTTGGTGCGGTTTCTTTCGGTGTGTTCACATCGCGCTTGTCCCGTCCCCACATCCCGGGTTGGAGATGACAGGGAGCCCGGCTCCCAGGCCTGGCTCACCGGCTGCTGCTTCCTGTCTCCGCTCACATTCATCTGGGTCACAATCCGCTCCCTCACTGGAGGAAGGTTCTCATTTCCCGCTGAGATTCACTGGTGGAACATAACGGTGGTTAAGTTAATTTTAAGAACATTTAATATTCATGGACACCTAACCCAATGATGTTCTTTTCTCTGAGCCAACTGTAGGGTCAACGCACACACACCCCACCACACTGCAGTGATATTTCTCTGTCAGTTTCATTCTGAAAGTGATCGTTGTGTCAATTTCTCTGAAAGTGATCGTTGTGTCAATTTCTCTGAAAGTGAAAGTAAGTAACACCATTTCCTTTCCGCTCTCAGAGAAAATAATGGAACGTGTTTGTGAACAGTGCGTTTGTCCCAGTTGAGAGCGACTGAAGATGAGAGAAGATAATAAAAACGGGAGAATTGTGTCTTCCCATAGCAGTTTTCTTAGGACATGTCCATCAGACGCTGAGGCTTAGAGCAGAAGTCGGCCATTCAGCCCATCAAGCCTGCTCCGCCATTCTATACGGTCATCGCTGATCTGAAAGTGCTCAACTCCAGTTTCCTTCCTTTCCCCCATTGCATTTGATTTTCTTACTGATTAAAAACCTTTATCTCAGCCTTGAGTATACTTATCGATGCAACCTCGGTAGTCCTTTGTGTAAAGAATTTCACGGATCCACTCTGTTTTGAGAGAAAGAAATCCTCCTCATCTCTCACATAAACTCACTACGCTTTACTCTGAGATTATGCACTGTGTTGTAGACTCTCCCGGAAGGGGAAACATCTTCAGGTCTACCCTTCAAGTTCATTGATCCATTTCAATAAGGTCTTTTCTCATTCTCAGTACAAACCCAATGTACTCAACCTCTCCTCATTAAAAAAAACCCTTCCATACTGGATCAGTTTAGTGAATTTTCTCTTGACTGCTTCTAATACCAATATATCTTGCCTTGGTTAAAGGGACTCAACTGTTCACAACTAGTCATCAGCTGTGGTCTGGTCATTGTCCTATATAGTTTTCACAAAACAACCTCACTTTTGTACTCCATCCCCTTTGAAGTAAAGGACAACATTTTCTTTGCCTTCATTATTATCTGTTGGACTTGGATGCTAGCTTTTTGTGATTCATGCACCAGGACCCAATACCCAACTTTCTGCAGTCATTTCCCTTGTAGATAATATTCAGCTCTAAATGCAGAACCTCATTATTTTCCCACATTATATTGCACCTGCCACAATTTTACCCATTCACTTAACCTGTCTACATCCCTCTGCATGTTCTTTGTGTGTCTCCAATAAAATACTTTCCCAAGTCAGCAAAAAATGTGTGACCATCCATACACAGCTGTTGAGAAGTTAAGCAGAGTTATGTTTAGAAAGTAACACCAACTATCAGAGCAGATGACATGGTGATCACAGTATCTCTGACCTATTAAGCTAGTAGGCCCATTCTACTCCTCTGGGGACGTAGATTCAAACCTTATGGATGGCATGGTGGCTCAGTGGTTAGCACTCTACCGCACAGCACCAGGGACCTGGGTTTGATTCCTGCCTTGGGTGATGATGTGGAGTTTGCACAATCTCCTCGTGTCTGTGTGGGTATCCTTCAGGTGCTTTGCTTTCTTCCCACAATCCAAGATCAGGTGAATTGGCCATGAGAAATTGCCCATAGTATTAGGTGCATTAGTTAGGGGTAAATATAGAATAGGGGAATGGGTCTGGGTGGGTTACTCTTCAGAGGGTCAGTGTGGAATTGTTGGGCTGAAGAGCCTGTTTCCATACTGTAGGGAATCTAATATTGCCAAGGCACGAGGTAGAGATTTAATTGATTAAGTATAAATTAATGCAATTTAATTATAATGTAACTATATCTATAAGCAGCTCAGATTCACTAATTCTTTTTTGTTAATGGATAATAGGTTTAGTAGGAGTCAGCCACTGGTGGCTGCTCATCCATTCATTGCTGATCTGATTGTAACCTCATTTTTTTTCACGTTTCAACCAATTATTGGTAACCTTTTACCACCTTCCTAACAACAAATCTATGTAGACTTCGATCTATCTACTAGACTCATATCTGCTCTCTGAAATGTCTTTGCAAGTCACTCAGTTCAATGGCACGAAATGCTGGCCTTGCCAAAGATACCCACATCCTCTGAAAGAACCAGTAAAAATGCTGTGAGATTCCTGATTTCTGACTTTTGTTAAATATTGGAAATTTCAATCAAATTTTCTAAAGGTTTTTTTGGGGGGGAAAGGGGGGAGGGTGTGGGGATGCTGGAGGTGGAGTGTGGTATGGGGAACATGGAGAGTGGAGGTGGAGAGGCTTCAAGCCTTCTGTAAACAAGGGAGAGAGACTTATACTGGGCCATTTTGACACAATCTCACAAAGGCAAAAACATTGGTTAGAATAAAGTTATTTGTGGGTCCTCTGAATGGGATCCAGGACAGTGGGAAAAACAGCTAAATAATTTAGCTGTATAGAATAGTAGATTAAGGTGATAGTCCCTCCTGATGAAGGAGCGTGCTCCAAAAGCTAGTGTGCTTCCAATTAAACCTGTTGGACTATAACCTGGTGTTGTGTGATTTTTAACTTTGTGCACCTCAGTCCAACACTGGCATCTCCAAATCATGTATGGTTATGTTTGAAGGCTCAAATTCAGACCCATCACGCACAAAGAAAGCGAGTTCCCTATAGCCCAAATGGCATCACTTGGTGCAGGGACAGGGCAGCTGGTACAAAGGTTGGTTTGTCTGTGGCTGCATCTTGTAACAGTATCTGCCTTTACTAAAGTTGAAGGTGGACTCAAGATTGCCGTTTCCCAGGGATTCTTGTGAGTTTGTCCACCTTAGTCAGACAATAACTATCAAGCCTGACCATCGTTTCATTTTTTAAAGTCGTTAGAATATCTCCACAACTAAAGTCATTGGGTTTGATTGTTGACTGTGAGATTGTTTGATTAACCCGAGCTCTAGATTTCCTGGCAAGCCTCCTGTCGCTTCACCGTGCGGTTTGCACTGAGACCATTATCATGGTCAAACTCTAAGGTTTTCGCATCTCGTGAGGCATCCGCATCCTTGTTACTTTCAAACAATGTACTGGCCTTTAGTCAATGCTGTGTCACTGATTGGTCAGTGAGGGGAACTATTCTGCTTTGGAGGCCCAGGTTTGTAAACGAGGCTTGAATATAACTGTCTGTTGATCAGTTGTTGGCTTTAACAAATTACCACACCGCTCCCTCTCTTTTACATTAACAAAGAGCATTTAATCTTCTCCTTCTGTCTTCTCCAAGACATTTTAACTTTGCCGTCCTGAAGTTCGATTTGTTCTACATCTTGGAACAGTCCTACCATTGAACCATTAATTTGTTCCCATAAATGGGAATGAGAAGCAAAACTCCTTTACTCTGATGAACCGCTTCCACAAGCACTTGTAGCAGCTCCATCACTTTACCTGGGAATTCTCTTGGTGAAGACAGGAGTGGCTATTTCCAGCCTTTGGCTCATTTCCAGGACATATTACAATGAAGGCCTATTCGATTCCTCTCATTTGTCCCCACCAATATCCAGAGGCCCTCAGACAAACTTAAAGGATGCAAATCCGACGGAGGCCTGTGGAATTGAATGGATTACAATGTTAAATTTGACAACATGGAGCCATAATTCTTACCATCTCTGTCCCCACACATTCCTCAGCATACTTTTCAAATATTTGTTGTAACTCTCCATTGGTCTGGGATGTTGCACCCAAGTTCACACAGCAGTAATCTTGAACAATATGCTCAAGTCTTAGTCTGAAGAGATAAGGAGCTCTCAGATCTTTCATTTTGAATTAGCGCTCTGGAATAGATACTTTCTAATCAACCTCTTCAGAGATGGGATGACATACCTCTCGTGCAGGTTGGACTTGAACCCAAGCCTCAATGTCCAGGAGTAGGACACTACACTGCACCACAAGAGCCTGGAGAAAGCCATTTCTACCTTCACCCAGAGAAGTCCCAGGTAAAGTGATCAACCTACTACAAATGCTTGTGGAGGTGATTCACATGGATATGAATCTGATCTAATGCCAGTTAAGAAAAACAATTACTGATTCTACTCTAACTCTCTCTCATGTTGATTGAATACCACAAATATGACTTCTCCTGTACAATATAATTTTACTTTCATTTACCATCTGTTGGGCATCCGTTAAACAATACATTTCGATTTTTGTGTAATGAGCAGTCGGGTCATAAGCTGTTTCTGTTTGAAAGCTGCCTTTACTACTGAAAATATCCCTTTTCTCAAGAAGGTTCCTTCAGCAGCCATTTCTCACTCTGTCATGCAGAGATTTATCTTAACAGATGGACCCTGAAATTATTTTATATTTTCTAATCAACCTGTTCAGAGATGTCATTACGTATTTCTGGAACAGGTGGGACTTGAACCCTGGCTTTGTGGCTTACAGATAGGGACACTACCACATCACTACAAGTGTCTCAAGAGGTTCTGAAATTAAGTTCCAACTGAAACCATAGATACCTGTTACTTAGCTATTTGAGCCCTATCCCACCTACACTCTCCTTTGAATTTTTGTTTCTTTCCAACGTCTCAAAATATTTGCAAGGGGAAACTGTGAATCAACTCTTCATTGATATTCAGATCCAAAACAGTGCTGTTTTGAACTTTCCTTATTTATATGAGGACTTCAGATTTTGGAGAAACCCTCGCAACATCATTCGTTGAGGGAGGCCTGGAACCAATTGTCTAATTTTACCCATTACACACTTTGTGACTGCATTATTGGGACAATACTATATTTTATTCAATACACTTTGAACGTCCATGTACAGAAGAGGCACAGTACTCTTTTTGTTTCTTCATCAAGGAACTCAATCCTTGCTTATTGATTTTGTCATGCTTTCTAACAACAGATTTGTCTCAGCTTATTATCTATTAGCATTTCTTCAATATGAATATTAGGCAGACAATACAAAACACAGGTATCTTGTGCTTCACAACACCTACAGATTCCTGAAGTCTGAATTCAATGTTAAACCAATGGATTTAGTGAGGATTGGAGTTGGTTATTTAATATGTGCTGTCTTTTGTTCATCCAGTATTTCAAAATAATAAACTAGTTCTAGTCAGGTTCAAAAAATTAATTTTAGTGATTTGATTCTGTGAAAACTCTGCATCAAAGTTCCAACAGTATTTTATTTTCTAACACAGGCTGATATACACTTGCAGTAAAGTTGGAAGGTTCTGAACAGGGCAAATAGATTTCCATAACTTTATTATTCAAGATTGGTATCCCATAACTTTAGGGTTCCAGACAATTTTAGTCTGACCACTGCATTCTCTCACTTAACCTAAACATTTCAAGACACTTCAAAGAATCATGAAAACAGTTCTGTGATATGTTGCCATCATGTTTCATCTTTGATGCACTATGCCATTTATTTTTGTTTTATAATCTGAGGCTCATGCAGAAATATTTAACTAGTATTGAACATGGAACATAGAACATTACAGTGCAGTACAGGCCCTTCAGCACTCCATGTTGTGCCATCCTGTAAAACCAATCCGAAGCCTATCTAGCCTATGTTATACCATTTTTGTCCATATGCCTATCCAACGACCATTTAAATGCCCTTAAAGTTGGTGAGTCCACTACTGTTGCACTTGCACTTAACTATTGACTTGTTAAATTTGTAACACTCATGCCTCTGAGTTAGAAGATTACATATTAAAAATCCACTGCACTTTATGAACATCTACTCAAGATTGAGCCATGCAGCAGGAGGGAATATAATGCCTCTGTTTGCATACATCACACTTTCTTGTCTACCTCAATAGAAAATAGAACATAGAACATAGAACAATACAGTGCAGAACAGGCCCTTCGGCCCTCGATGTTGCCCCGACCTGTGAACTATTCTCAGCTCGTCCCCTACACTATCCCATCATCATCCATGTGCTTATCTAAGGATTGTTTAAATCTCCCTAATGTGGCTGAGTTGACTATATTAGCAGGTAGGACATTCACACCCTTACCACTCTCTGCGTAAAGAACCTGACTCTGATGTCTGTCTTAGATCTATCACCCCTCAATTTGTAGTTATGCCCCCTCGTACAAGCTGACGTCATCATCCTAGGAAAAAGACTTTCACTGTCAATCGACCTATTAAATATGCTGTCCTTCACCAGTAGACTCTCCCCTGACATCCAAGTCTGTTTGGCTGCCCTTTCATTTCTACTTGTCTGAAAGTCTCTAGAATTAGCTTTGGTATATAACACAATGATTTCTGAGCCTGCACAGAGTAAGTTTCGCTTATATATGGATGACAGGTAGTTTCACCTCTAACCCACTATTTCTTTAATAACCTCACCAATCAGCACACTGACCACCTCCCCAACCTAAAAACCCCAACCAATGCTCCCACACTCTGTGCTACTGGGAAGAGCTTGGCTACCATTAGCATGCATTAGCTACCATTAGCATGCAGTTGATTCGCAAACTTCTCCAGTTCAACATCACAAAAAAAGGTTTGTATCCCATTACAAATTTTATTTCCTTCCCATTGCATTTTTAACCCTTCCTCACTATCTTAATCAGATGATAATCTCAGGGCTTTTCTTTCAAATCTTGAACTGAATTTTAAACTATGCATCCTATAATTACCAAAATTAACTATTCTCACTTTTGCAATATTATGGGCCTCTGATCCCCTCTCATGCAACTTGCGGCTGATAACATCATTCTTTTAAAATTAACAATTCTGTTGAGCTTCTTGTTGGTCCTCCTTTCTCCACCTTTTGTGAACTTCAGATTTTCCTAAACTCTGCTCATCATTGGCAGTCTCTTCATGGATGATGAACCAAATCTTGGATCCATAAGTCTTTCAACAGTGGGAGAGTGCTGTTGCTTGGGAAAATGGATTTTGAAGTCTCAAATTGTATTCCTTCTCTTTCCTCAGCCACCACATTCCACATTGTCGTCACATTGCTGAGCATTGAAATGGTTTGTGCCTTGATGGTTCAGGAAGTGCCATGCTGAGCACTTGGCAGCTTTCTCTTCTTAGTCAGTTACGTAAATGCCTCTGTGCTGTCAGGCAACCTGGAGAATATCTGCTTATACTTCTTCCTTTGGCCACTCTTTGGTCATTGGCCAACTGAGATCTAGGAGAAGAGAACCTGCCGGAGAAGCTGGATTTTACATATCTGGAAATAATAGCCCATCCATCAGAGCTGGTTCTTCAGGAGGACGTCTTTGACACTGGCAGATATCACTTCATGGAAGAGACTTATGGTGTTCTGTTGGTGCTCCCATTTGATCCAAAAGATTTGACATGTGCACTGCTGATGAATCCTCTCATGGATCTTAATGTGACATTGATAGACAGTTCAGGTTACACTGCAGTGGAATAGCCGACTCAATACAACAACTTCATAAGGCAGAACATGTGTTGCCTCACTGAGGTGCCTCATCAAAGACACATTACAACTTGAAGAAGGCAGCCCCTAGTTGATTCAGTGAAGTACTTGTAAAAATGTGATGATGCCATCACTTTAACAAAGTTATTTTGTCCTTGGGGTTTTTAAAAAAAAGAGGTCATAAAGGCAGAGGTGCTGAATGTCTCAGAAAGAGCCTCGTTTAGCAATGGCATGGGAGTGGCCAGTTCTCCCAGTTCAGGTGTTTTTCTAGTTTGATTTTAGTTGTAGCAGAGTAGCTGCTGCAGTGAAAAAGGTTCCATGCTTCAGCAGATGATTCTTGACTGTCTTTTCTCTCTGAAATCTCTCTTGCCTGTAAGAACTTGAGTTTGAATTTACTTTTTGATAAGGGTGTGTTTATGGAATGTTGTGGGAATTGAAACAGCTCCTTAGTTAAGTTGTGGTATTAAGTCGGTTGAGTTTTCAAATAGTGAAGTTGTTATAAATTCTGTTTTCTTTTGTTCATGTTTCAACTGTAGAATCATAGAATCCCTACAGTGTGGAAACAGTTCATTTGGCCCATCAAGTCCACACTGACCCTCTGAAGAGTAACCCACTCAGACCCATTCCCCAACCCTATTACTTTACATTTACCCCTAACTAATGCACCTAACCTACACATCCCTGAACACCATGGGCAATTTTGCAGTCAATTCACATAACCTGCACATCTTTGGATTGTGGGAGGAAACCAGAGTACCAGAGAAAACCCATGCAGACATGGAGAGAATGTGCAAACTCCACACAGACAGTCACCCAAGGCTGGAATCAAACCCGGGTCCCTGGTACTGTGAGGCAACAGTGCTAACCACTGAGTCACCATGCTGCTGAGGCTATAGTGTTTGAATAAATTTATTTTGCTTAAAACTGAGTGGTTTCACCAGCTGCATCACCCTGAAATATCCACTTCACATCTGCCTTTAAAACAAGAAAAAGTTAGGGTCTAGGCTACCTTCGTGAAATATTTTGAGGGTCTAGCCCAGTCCATAACAAAGAGCTTAGAGAAATAGGAACAGAATTAGACCATTCAGTTCTTTGAACCTAATCTGCCATTCAATACAATCATGTCTGCTCATCCCATTTAGCACTTTGCTCCTACTTTCTCCCCACATTCTTTGATTCCTTTCACCCCAAGAACTATATCGATCTCATTCTTGAAACAATCAATGTTCTGGCCTCAGGCACTTCTGTAGCAGAGAATTCCATAGGCTTACTGCAGACTGGGTGAAGCAATTTCTCCTCAACCTAGTCCAAAATGACCAATGGTTCTGAACTCCCTTGTCATCAGAAATATCCTTCCTGTGTTTACCCTGTCCAGTCCTGTTTTCTTCAGCTTGCCATCATTTACTAACCTACTGGCATTGCTGTGTGGAAGAGTTATGGGACGAAGATGGCCATGACGGCAACTATTGGGATCTGAGTTGATGAGCTTTGTACACTTCAGATTACCAAGGCAGATAAATAAAGTAGAATGCTCTCTCTTTGTGGGCCTTCAAGTATTGTCAGTGTGAAAATGGGCTGCATTTAGTGAATCAACCATTTACTTGCAGCTTACCATATGCTGCTGAACAAACAATTTTCCCCAGCAAGAAGTGAGTGAGATATCGCAGTAAAGGGTTGCGGGGTTTAAAGACACAGGTGTTAGCCTCCAGCGGACTGCAATGCCTTGCCAGCTTGCCCTGCTGGAAGACTGCATAGGAGCACTTGACGATTGTTGACTTGAGGCTTTGGAGAGATAGCTGAAGAATGGAGTTAAATGTTAAAATTGTTGATGGCCCTTTAGGGTTATGTGCAAGGTATTCACCTTTTCTGAGTGCGACTTGACTCTTGTGGGTGTCTTGGATTGTACCGTGGTTGTTGGCATCTACAAGTGCTAGGTTCATAACAGATCCACTACACAGGTCACAGCCACCCTCAAGGGCATTGGCAAAGGGATTACACATGAATATAACACTTAAATAATACGCACCCTGGACATCTGAAATAAAGCAAAAATGCTGAAAGTACTTTAAAAGTATGTCAGCATCTGTGAAGAATGGGAAAAGAATAAAAAGAAATTCCAGTGTGTTCATCTTGTCACCTCAGTACAGTTGAATTATTTTAGTGTTTTACCCTCTCTGACTGTCACAGCATCCCGATGATGAGTTACTTTTCTGGTATGTGAGTGGAAATTTTGTGGTTCGTCTCCGGGGGGGGCTTTGTTTTACTCTCTGGGCATAGGAGTGTTTCAGTAGTCATTCTTCTCTAAAAGTATATTAAGAAATTGCTAAATTAAGCAGTCAAATTATTTGAGTATAAACATAAAGGGCCAAGCAAAGCTCCTTTCGAAACTAGTTGGTGTTCAGCCATTCCCAGCTGAAGAGCTTTATTTTAAAGACTGTACAAGGGATTTACTGTAATACAATGGCTCATACCCATTTACACTGGTCTTATGCCAATATCTGAGTCAATGACTGCAGAAACGAACAGCTTCAGCAAGCAGATGATCCAGAACATCTTCCTCAGATAAGGGAACCAAAAGACCCGGGTTCACTTCCTGCCTCAGGCGGCTGACTGTGTGGAGTTTGCACGTTCTCCCCGTGTCTGCGTGGGTTTCCTCCGGGTGCTCCGGTTTCCTCCCACAGTCCAAAGATGTGCAGGGTCAGGTGAATTGGCCATGCTAAATTGCCCGTCGTGTTAGGTAAGGGGTAAATGTAGGGGTATGGGTGGGTTTCGCTTCGGCGGGTCGGTGTGGACTTGTTGGGCCGAAGGGCCTGTTTCCACACTGTAATGTAATCTAATCTAATCTAATCTAATCCCCCTGCTGGTGGATGCAAAAATCTTAACCCAGAGTCAGGGCAGTTTCAAACTTCGGAGAGGAAAGTGGAGTCTGCTGGACTACATGGATTAGGAGTCCAGTGCAGTAATTGACTTCAACAGGCTCTCTTCCCCTCCTGCTTCCACCACCAACCACATGTTATCAAACATTTCTCTTCTCCATTAAAATAACTACATTAACTGTAATTTATTAAATTAACCATTAAATATATATTTATAGGGAAGGTGGGTTTTGAACCCCAAATTTCTAAAGTTAACCTATTAAGGTACTATAAAGATTTCTCAATAGCTCACACATAAATCATTAGCTGTGTTACCAAGCATCTCCACAGCTTTTTAAAGAAAACCTTATTGGAACCTATGTCTGGCATCACCAGCATTTGGGTATCCCTTGAGTGGAGGATCTACTAGAATCATTCATATCCATGTGGTGGAAATGGTTAAAAAGTTCTATTAAGTAATTTGTTCTAGGAATTTAATGCAGTGATGATTATGAAACAGTGTTGTCTGTGCTGATTTGTGAGTGAATTACAGGAGAGTTTTGAGTTGATGACATTCTCCTGTAGCTGTTGCTGTTGCCACTCAAAATGTTGCAGGTTACAGCTTTAGGAGATGCTGTTGAAACAACATTGGTGAGTCTCTAATGTGCTTTCTTGTAGATCATAAAGCATGGAAACAGCCCCTTCAATCCAACCAGACATTCCAATCCATTTGCCAGCATTTGATCAATATCCCTCTAAACCCTTCATATTGATAGGTGCCTCTAAAAAATGTTGCAATTGCACCTGCCTCCACCACTTCTTTTGGCAGCTCATTCGATACACGCACCACCATGTGCAAGAAAAAGTTACCCGTCGGGTCCTTTTAAAATCTTTCCCCTCTCATCTTAAACTATGTCCTCTTGTTTTGGACTCCCTCACCTGAGGAAAAAGACCTTGGCTATCCATGCCCATCATGTTTTTATAAACCTCTATAATGTCATCCCTCAGTCTCTAACATTTCAGGGAAAAAAAAACACCAGCCTAATCAACCTCTTCCTATAGTTCAAACCATCTAGTCCTGGCAACATCCTTGTTAATCTTTTCTGCACCCTCTCAAATTTAACAACATCCTTCCTGTAGAAGGGCAATCAGAATTGTACACAGTATTCCAAAGGCGGCCTCACTAATATCCTGTACCGCTGCACTATGACATCCCAACTCCTATACTCAATGCACTGACAAATACAGGTAATATATCCAGAACATCTTCCTCAGATAAGGGAACCAAAAGTGTACACAACACTCCAAATATGGTCTCACAAATACCCTGCGCCAGTCCTCAAATCCTCTTGTTATGAAAGCCAAAATACCATTTTGTCAAATGCCTTCTTCACCACCTTGTGCTTCCACTTTCAAGGAATTATGCATATGCACCCCTGACTCTCCTTGTCCAACACTCTCCAAGGCCCTACCATTAGCTGTATATATCCTGTCCTGGTTTGCTTGTAACAGCTCATATTTATCTAAATTAAACTGCATCTGACAGATGGGGGAAACATTTTCACACAGAGGGTGGTGTGAATATGCAATGAGCTGCCAGAGGAAATGGTGGACAAGCATTGGTGGACACGTTTGTCCTGAAGAAGGGTTACATCTGAAACGTCGACTACTCCACCTCCCGATGCTGTCTGTCTTGCTGTGTTCTACCAGCCACCTGTTTGTCTACCTTGGATTCCAGCTTCTGCAGTGTTTTGTCTCCAGAGGAAGTGGTGGAGCCTGGTACAAGTACAACATTTAAAAGGCATCTGGATGGGTATATGAATAGGAAGGGTTTAAAGGGATAGGGGCCAAGTGATGGCAAATGGGACTAGATTAATTTAGGCAATCTGGTCGGCATGGACGAGTTGAACTGAAGAGTCTTTTTCCATGATGTACAAGTCTATGACTCGATGGTACACATTTCAGTTATATTGCCTTGGTGTTGGAAAGTTTGAAAATCTGAGCCATTGGAAGACGTGCTGATCAAATGGACTGTTTAGCTAAGGATGGTGTTGGGCTTCTTGAGTACTGTTGCAACAAAACATCAAAAATGGGAGCAGTAGCAGATCATTCAGTGCTTTGAGCTATTCAATGTGATCATGGTTTTTCATCTAGCTCAATGCCATTTCCACTTGCCCTCTGTACCCTTTAATCTCATCAGCCCTACGAACTATAACTAACTCCTTCCTGAAAACATTTAATGTTCTCCATGACGTTGACCACTTTCTACAGCAGAGAATTCCACAGGCTCACCACACTGTGTGAAGAAATTTCTCATCTCAGTCATAAATGATCTGTAACCTTAAACTGTGAAACCTGATTCTGGATGTCCCTGGTCATCAGGAACATCCTTCCCGCATTTACCCTATCTAGTCCTGTTAGAATTTTATTTGTTTCTGTGAGATTCATTTCATTCTTTTAAACTCCAATGAACATAGTCCTAACCAATCCAGTCTCTCTTCATACATCAGTCCTGATATCCCAGGAATCAGTCTGGTAAACCTTCATTACACTCCCTATATATCCAGGATATCCTTCCTCAGATAACAAACTAAAACTACACACATGATTCCATGTGTGTTCTCATTAAGACTCTACTCTTGTACTCAAATTCTCTCATTATGAAGGACAAAATACCATTTGCCACCTTCACAATCTGCTACCTTCAGTGACTGGTGTACGAGGACACCCAGGCCTCTTTACACATTGCTCTCTCTCAATTTAGAGATATTCAGCTAATCTGCTTTCCTGTTTTGTTCCGAAAGTGAATAATCTCACAATTATCTGCATCACACTTCATCTTCCATGCACTTTCCCACTCACTCAGTTTGTCCAAATCACAAAGAAGCATCTCTGCATTCTCCTCAAAGTTCACTCTCCCACACAAACTTTATGTTGCTTGCAAATTTGGAAATATTACATTTAGTTCCCTCATTTAAATCAAAAATAGATACTGTGAATAGTTGGGGTCACAGCACTGATCCTTGTGGTACCCCACAAGTCACTGCCTGCCACTCAGAAAATGATTTGTTTATTCCTACTCTTTCTTGTCTGCCAACCAGTTCACTATTCATGTCAGTACACTATCCACAATTCCATGTCCTTTAATTTTGCCTGCTAATTTCTAACGTGCAACCTTGGTGAAAACCTTCTGAAAATTCATTAAACTACATCCACTGGCTACCCTTTTATCAACTCTACTATTTGCATCCTCAAAAACTTGCAGTGGCTTTGGCAAGCATAATTTACCTTTCATAGATTCATGTTCACCCCATCAGATCTTGTCGGTGTTTTCCATATGCTCTGCTTTTTTGTCAATAATGTACTTTAGCACTTCCCCATTACTGACATCAGGCAAACCAGTCTATAATTCCTTTTTTTGTCTTTCCCCTCTTTTTTAAATACAAGGGTTACATTAGTTATTTTTGAACTGATAGCTGTTCCAGAGTCTAGAATCTTGAAAGATGACAAACCATGCATCCATTATTTCTAGGGTCACTTCCTTAAATTGTCTGGACTGTAGATTATAGGACACTGTGGATTTATTGGCTTTTAATCCAATCCATTTTCCCAATATCATTTCACTACCAGTCCTGAATTCATTCTGTTTTTCCCTCTCACTAGATCCTACATTTCTGACATTTTTGGAGTGTTATTTTGTGAAGACTGAACGAAAATATGTCTTTAATTGGTCTGCCCTCTCTTTGTTTCTCGTTATAACTTTTCATGTTTCTGACTGATGGGACCTATGTTTGTCTTTAGAAATCTGTTTCTTTTCACATAACTATTGAAGCTTTTCCCATCAGTTTGTATGATCCCACAAGCTTACTTTCACACTCTATTTTCCCCGTTTAAATCCATCCCTCTTTCCTCCTTTATTAAAATCTAAACTGCTTCCAATCTTCAGGTTTGTTTTTCTTGGCCATTTCATTTGTCCCTTCCTTGAATGTAATAGTATCCTTAATTTTCCTTGTTAGCAAAGGTTGGGTCATCTTTCCGGTGCTAGACACTGAAAGATTATTGCAATTCCTCCATGTGCTCTTTTAATGCTTGCCATTGCCTGGCCACCATCAAGCCATTAAGTTAACATGCCACAATTTATCATATCCAGCATGCACTTCGTACTACTGTAGCTTCCTTTATTAAGACTCAGAATCATCTAAGAGACTTTCCATCTTAATGAAGAATTCCATCATATTACTGTCATTCCTCCCTAAGGGGCCTTGCACAACTAGATTGCCAAATTATTTGTTTCTGATTATGTAATACCCAGTCCTGGATAGCCTATTCGCTAGTTGATTCCTCTACGTATTGATTTAGAAAACTGTCCAATACAAATCCAGGAATTCTCTTTTAAAATATTGTAACTGATTTGATTTGTGAAAATCTATATGCAGATTAAAGTCACCCATTGTGACAGTGAGACCTTTATTGCTTGCCTCTCTAACCTCCTGTTTAATGCCTTCCCCAACATTTCCAGTACAGTTTGGGGTCTATTTACAATCCCCATTATCATTTTCTGTCCCTTAGTGTTTCTGAACTTTACCAATGCAGATTCCATTTCATTGATGCTAATATCCTTCCTCACTATTATGTTAATGTCCTCTAAAACCACCAATGCTACTTCTCATCCTTTTGCTTTTTGTCTGCCCTTTCTAAAAGCTGAATACCCTGGATGTCCAGTTCTCATCCCCCATCTCTGTAACACCAACATAAGTTTATATCTATTTATCCAACTAATTCATCCATTTAATTTATTGTAACTGCAACGTGCATTAAAACACAAGGACTTTCATAGATAGAATGACTTAAGTTTTAACATTCTTTGTCCTGTTCACATTACTTTGCTCTGCGGCCCTATTTGATTCTTGCCCTTGAATTCACTGCCTATCAAGTTTCTTATTTCCCATTCTCCTTTGTTTTTATACGTGTTTCTCTCTCTTCTCTCTCTGTATAAGTTCCCATCCCTCTGCAATTTTAATTTAAACTTTGTACTAACATGTACGAGCTTTCAAAGTTTAACATTCTTGCATACAGTATTAATACACACAGGCCATGAAAATCTGCAGGGTCTAATACTGCATGTCGGATCAAAATTACTGGGAGTATAGAGAAATGGGATAGTCTCATGAGGAAGGCTTTTCTTTGTTAGGATTTTCCTCACTTCCATCAAATACCTTGTTCCATCAGCATTCAAGATTTGTAAATGTGAACACATTCAGGGCCCAAATCTTGGTTTTGACCTCAACCCCTTGGTAATAATGGCATGGGTGCTAGTAGAATCAGTCCACTTGAAAATGGAGTGGAAATTAGCCTTTAAAAATAATTTAATGTGTTGCTAGTGTCAATTGCTGGAATCATGGCTATTCAGCACAATGTTTCCTGCACCCTTTTCCTGATGAATGGCCAGAGTAGCATAGGAACCTGTTAGTGAGAGTCTAATTAGGTAATCTTCCTCGTCAATGATCTCCACTTCACATTGTGGTAATTTGGTATTAACACAGTTCTGTAGATTTCCAGGGCCATTTAGAAACAAACTAAGAAAATAGCCAACTTCTACACTGTCATTTGTACCACCCTGTGCACATATTTATTGTACTCTTCAATTGAAATAATACACATAACTGCTTATAGCGTCATATTGTAAGAAGAAATTATTTTACCTTTCGGCATGCCTAATTGATGACATTGAGTAATAGTCTTCATTAATGATATTTGTGCACAATAGACCAGAATATATGACTGGTGGGATAGACAGGCTAATGCCTTCACAAAATGAATGAGAATGTTCAATTTATGAAACAAATTTAGCTCAAAGATATATCAAAACATATATTGACCACAGAATGAGCTATACATAGCAAAGCGTTACATTTGTTAGGTGTGACCTCTGCAGTAGCTTCAACTTTTTGATGTGGTACACTGCAACACAATCTTTCAGGTCAGCAGTTTACCACTCCTCTGCAACATTTACCGGCAGTCAGTATTTACACATATTTTTACACAAATTATTAAATAATGGTGAAAGTAGTATTTGAGAGCTTTTCAAGAAATATACTGCCTTGGTTATAATAGACAAAGTTTAGCTGTGGCTGTATAAAGTGAATGCTGCTGGGGCATGGCTTGTTCTTTCTACTGTCTATTGGCAAACAGTAGTATTTTTATATTTCATACTTTATGCTTTTTATTTTCTGAAGCTGAAACTGTAAGAAATGTTATTCACCAGTGATACACAGTAGTCATTTATGCAGGTGGTTACATCACAATGACAGTTTCAATTTTTGCATATAAAGTACAAATTATATTTGTATTACAAAACTATTAATTGATAAGAGTAAGCACATCATTTTATTAAAAAAGAATTCTTCTCAAACAAAGTATTTGGCTCCTTGCGGGATGCTCCTTGTGAAGCGAATGTGTTGACTTTTCTTAGGGGTCCTTATGGATTCCTGGCATCAGAGCGTCCACTACAAGAAAGAAAACTGCCAGTTAAAGAAATGTCTTCTCTCCCAACAAAAGCACTTTAATACGATGTCCTTGTAAATATGAGTGCAATAGAAAATTGTTACTTTTTTAGTCTCACTTATCTATTAAGTTTCCTTTTTCTCTTGTCCAGTTGGTTCTTAGCTAAGACTTGTTTCTAGGCATTGTAGGTTCAAACTTCACTGTGGACCAGAGGATGTAACCCACCAAGCTTGGATCTCACACACCAAGCTTAATGGCTGTGAAGTAAATCTCACACACAAGCTTGTTGGCTATGGCATGAATCAAGGAATTCTGCACTTTTGGAAGTATTGCATTTGAATAAGTCATTAAACCGAGGCAAATCTGCTTTCTCAGGGATGTGTAAAATTCTACAACACTACTTGGGAATAGCATTCCTCTTTCTGCACTCTTGCTTTTGCTCTCTTGGCCAAGACTACTAAAGCCAGATTGCCTTGTTATTAATCACTTGATTTGTTTGTCTATGTGACAGCAATAACTAGTCCAGAGTTAAAAGGTTGCCTTTCGAAGTGTTTTGAGAAGTTACAAACCCATTATAATGTTAATTGGTCCAAAGGAGCAGGTTTATGAGCAAAGGGAGCTCAATTCCAAGTTCCAAAATGGAATCTTGGAATTATTGTATCACCATGAGATCCAGTAATGCCAACATATAAAGTCAACGTGTGCCTAGTTCCTTAGGTGGATCAATGGTATGAGAGCAAAAAGACTCCATTTGTTTAATGCTAGAATTGAAACAATTTTAGGATGAATGCTGAATTTGTTTTACTTGCATGTGAACAATGGTTGATTTATTCATGTATTATGTACAGAATTAATCAATAAATATATGCTGCTAAAACAGAACACTTCAAGTTTCAGGATACTGTGGAAAAATAGAGATTTGGAGCAAACCGATGAAAGAATGTAAATTTAAATTATTCTTTTCTTCAGCTTTAAATAGACAGAAATATAGAACGATAAAACATGACGAGGTCAATAGGTCCATTGTGTCTTTGCTATTTCTGTGAAAGAATGAACAAATGAATCCTGTTCTCCAGTATCTCTCAAAGCTCTGAACATTTTTTATCTTCCAACTATTTATCAAATTCTCTTTTTGAAAGGTATCAAATCTATTTTGATCACCTATTCAGGAGATGCAGTCCATATTATAATTATTTGCTATGCCATCAAAATCCTCTCTCTTGTTATTTTGCCAATTACCTTAGCACTGTGTCATCTGGTTACTGTCTCCTATGCCACGCAAAACAACACGCAATTACTCTATCGAAACTGCTCATGATTCTGAACAACTCCATTATTTTTGGCTAATGAAGAAGTACAGTTGCTACAATTTCTCCACATAACAGATGTCCTTCATACAAATATTGTGCTATCAGGTTACCCCTGACCCCAGCCCCTGCCCCCAAACACACCCACACATATAAACATTGTCTCACACAATGTTTTCTCAAACACACATTTGTCACCTCACACATATGCAAATTTTCTGAACACACACAAACACACGCACATACACATAATAGGACATTGTTTCTCAAGCTTGGTTCCCACAATTGAAAAAATGTACTATAAATGGGGTTCAGTGAATGACCTATAACGGTTTAGAAACACAGAAACAGAAAATAAGACTTGGTGTAGAGTAGTGATAAACGGCTCCATTTCGGAATGGCAGGCAGTGACCAGTGGGGTACCGCAGGGATCAGTGCTGGAACCGCAGCTTTTTACAATATATGTTAATGATATAGAAGATGGTATTAGTAATAACATTAGCAAATTTGCTGATGATACTAAGCTGGGTGGTAGGGTGAAATGTGAGGAGGATGTTAGGAGATTACAGGGTGACCTGACAGCTTAGGTGAGTGGTCAGAGCATGGCAGATGCAGTTTAATGTGGATAAGTGTATGGTTGTCCACTTTGGTGGCAAGAACAGGAAGGCAGATTACTACCTAAATGGAATCAATTTAGGTAAAGGGGCAGTACAAAGAGATCTGGGTGTTCTTGTACACCAATCAATGAAGGTAAGCATGCAGGTACAGCAGGAAGTGAAGAAGGCTAATAGCATGCTGGCCTACATAACAAGAGGGATTGAGTATAGAAGCAAAGAGGTTCTTCTGCAGCTGTACAGGCCCTGGTGAGACCACACCAGGAGTACTGTGTGCAGTTCTGGTCTCCAAATTTGAGGAAAGACATTCTGGCTATTGAGGGAGTGCAGCGTAGGTTCACGAGGTCAATTCCTGGAATGGTGGGACTACCTTACGCTGAAAGACTGGAGCGACTGGGCTTGTATACCCTTGAGTTTAGAAGACTGAGAAGGGATCTGATTGAGACATATAAGATTATTAAAGGAATGGACACTCTGGAGGCAAGAAACATGTTTCCGCTGATGGGTGAGTGACGAACCAGAGGACACAGCTTAAAAATACGGGGTAGACTATTTAGGACAGAGATGAGGAGAAACTTCTTCACCAGGAGAGTGGTGGCTGTGTGGAATGCTCCGCCCCAGAGGGCAGTGGAGGCTCAGTCTCTGGATTCATTTAAGAAAGAGTTGGATAGAGCTCTCAAGGATAGTGGAATCAAGGGTTATGGAGATAAGGCAGGAACAGGATACTGATTAAGGATGATCAGCCATGATCATATTGAATAGTAGTGCAGGCTCGAAGGGCAGAATGGCACCTATTGTCTATTGTCTATTGCAGGCGATTCAGCTCTTTGAGCCTATTCTGCCATTCATTATGGTCATGGCTGATCACCCAACTCATTGCCCTGTTCCCTCTTTTCCCCCATATTGTTTGAACCCTTTAGCTCCAAGTGCCATATCCAACCCCTCCTGAAATCATGCAATGTTTTGGTCTCAACTGTTTTCTGCAGTAGCAAGTACCACAGGCTCAGTACTCTCTGGGCGAAGCAATTTCTCCTCATCTCAATCCTAAATGGTTTACCCCATATTCTTAAACTGTTTCTGTGCTCCCCAATCATCTTTCCTATATTTATCCTGTCTTGTCCTGTTAAAATTTTATAGGCTTCTGAAATCCGCCCTCATTCTTCCAAGCTCCAGCAAATATAATCTTAACTAATTCAAACTCTCCTCGTACATCAGTCATGCCATCCCAGGAATCAGTTTGACAAATATTTGATGCACTCCATCTCTAGCAAGAATAACCTTTCTCACATAAAGAGACCCAAACATTACTTCAGACTTGGTCTCACTAAAGGCTGTATAATTGCAGGAAAATATCCCTGCTCCTATACTCAAATCATTTCACTATGAAGGTCAACTTACTATCTGACTCTTTCACAGCCTGCTGCAACTGCATGCTTACATTTAAAGACTGGTATACGAGGTCTGGTTGCATCTTCATAGAAACATAGAATCTCTACAGTGCTGATAGAGGGCATTTGGCCAATCAATCTGCACAGACCCTCCGAAGAGCATCTGATCCAGATGCACTCTCCCACCACCCTATCCCTGCAATCCAGCATTAACCACAACTAATCCCTCTAGCCTACACATATCTAGACACTACAGGGCAATTGAGCATGGCCAACCCATCTAACCTGCACATCTTTGCAAACATTGCCTTCTCTCAATTTATAGTTAAGCAGATAATAACCCACCTTCCTGTTTTTGCACCCAAAGTGGATAATTTCACATTTATTCACATTATACTCCATCTTCCATGTATTTTCCTGCTCACTTAGCTTGTCCAAATCACACTGAAGCATCTTTGCATCCTCCTCACAGTTCACTCTGCCACCCAGCTTTGTGTCATCTGCAAATTTGGAGATGTTACATTTAGTACCCTCATGGGACCTAGCATTCTGAAAGCCATCAGTTTATTCCTATTCTTTGTTTCCTGGTTGTGGGTACGTTTCTCAAGCTGGGAAGCTGATTTGCAGATGTTTCATTCCTTGTCTAGGTGACACCTTGAATGCTTTGTGAGCATCCTGTGAAGTGCTGCTGCACTGTGTCTTCTGGGATTTATTTGGTTCTTTTCCTACTGCTTCCCATTGCTGGTTATGGTTGTTCGTTGTAGTGGCCGGTATATTGGGTCTAGGTCCATGTGCTTGTTGATGGAGTCCGTGGATGAGTGCCATGCTTCTAGAAATTCTCTGGCTGTCCTATGCTTAGCTTGTCCTATGATCGTTGTGATATCCCAGGCGAATTTGTGGTCCTTGTTATCTGTGTGTATGGCTATTAGGACAGCTAGTCATGGCGTTTAGTAGCTAGTTGGTATTCATTGATTTGGATTGCTAATTGGATGCCTGTTTACCCTATTAAGTGTTTTGTACAGTTTTTGCATAGAATTCTGTAAATTATGTTAGTCTTGCACGTGATAGGTAAACGGTCTTTTGTCCTAGTGCATTGTTGTCTGAGCTGTTGTAATTCAGGACCTGGTCGGTGTGTGTGGCTTTCTTGTACACTTTTGTAATTCGTTCTTTACACAAATCTTGAACACCTACAGGTGAGAGATGCGAAGACAAGCAAGGAAATGGGAATCCTGTGCCAACCATCTAAGTGCTACCTATGAACAACTCCGATTCTGACATGGATGCTGAAGGAATCAAATACTCCCACCCTGTGTCAGATACAGACCACCAATCAACAACCCACAAGCCAGAGAAACAGTCAGTCAAAACAGTCTCAGGATGATCCAGGTTACGATTACTGGCATACACAACAGACTACACAGGTACAGACAAGAAATTGCACGCCAAAAATCATTAATTTCAAAATTAATCAATCAGGATTGAACAGGCCATCACCGTAGGATAGAACAGAACCACGTACATAAAGAGAACAGCACTACAAGACAAAATGACTAAGCTAACCAACAGCAGAAAAAGTCAACATGGCAGATACCTGGGTTAGAAGCCTTTCCGACAGACAGCTTACAGGCACAGAAAAAGCCGTTCTAGCCAAGGAACTCAACTACAACCATAGGAATGCAAAAACAACAGACTTCCTAGCTGCACTAGAATGTATGCTCAGAAATAACAGACTAACCGAAAAGACAAAGCAAACAGTCAGACAAACTATTGTACCCCTATTAACAAAGAAAAGACAAATGAACAACCTCAACACTAAAGAGGGAGAATCCCTAAAAACACTTAAAAATGACAAGAACACAATCATAGCACCAGCGCACAAGGGCAGAATGACAGTTATCATGGACAAGATGGAATATATTCGGAAAGCAGAGAAAGTACTTGCAGAAAGCAACACCAACCTACAGAGGGAGTGTGACCCCACACCACAGTAACCAATAGAATAAACAACACACTATGGAACTTGCAAAAAAAAAACAGGCTAATAACCAGGATTGACCTACAAAGGACGAAACCAGAAAGCATCAACACCCCAAGATTTTACAGACAACTCAAAGTACATAAACCAGACATACCACTTAAACCCATTGTGGCACTCCTGGGAATGCCATCTCATAAGCTAGCAAAAGAACTGCACCAAAAACTAAAACATCTTTTAGTGGATCCAAGCACTCTATACAATCATCCCAGGAATTCCTAGACAACATCAAGAACACAAACACAGACAAGGACGAAGCAATGGTCTCACTGCTGTGCCCCTCGCTGAGATATTTGTATCATTGATAGTCACTGGTGAGGTGCCGGAAGACTGGAGGTTGGTTAATGTGATGTCACTATTTAAGAAAGATGATAAGAAAAAGCCAGGGAACTACAGACCAGTGAGCCTGACGTCAGTGGTGGGCAAGTAGTTGCAAGGAAACCTGATGGACAGAATTTACATGTATTTGGAAAGGCAAGGACTGATTAAGGATAGTCAACAGATGGACCAATGGGCTGAGGAGTGGCAAATGGAGTTTAATTTAGATAAATGTGAGTTGCTGCATTTTGGAAAAGCAAATCAGAACAGGACTTACACACTTAATGGTAAGGTCCTAGGGAGGGTTGCTGAATGAAGAGACTTGGAGTGCAGGTTCATAGATCCTTGAAAGTAGAGTTACAGGTAGATGGGATAGTGAAGAAGACGTTTGGTATGCTTTCCTTTATTCGTCAGAGTATTGAGTACAGGAGTTGGGAGGTCATGTTGTGGCTGTATAGGATGTTGGTTAGGCCACTTTTGGAATATTGTATGCAATTCTGGTCTCGTTTCTATTGGAAGGATGTTGTGAAACTTGAAAGGGTTCAGAAAGGATTTACAAGGATGTCGCCAGGGTTGGAAGATTTGAGTTTTAGGGAGAGGCTGAATAGGCTGGACTGTTTTCCCTGGAGCCTTGGAGGCTGAGGGGTGACCTTGTAAAGGTTTATAAAACCATGAGGCGTATGGATAGGATAAATAGACAAGGTCTTTTCCCTGGAGTGGGAGAGTCCAGAACTAGAGGGCAGAGGTGAGAGGGGAAAGAAATAAATGTGACCTAAAGGGCAACCTTTTCATGCAAAGGGTTGTACGTGTATGGAATGAGCTGCCAGAGGAGGTGGTGGAGGCTGGTACAATTATGAATAGGAAGGGTTTGGAGGGATATGGGCCAAGTGCTGGCAAATGGGAGTAGCTTAGGTTAGGATACCTGGTTGGCATGGATGAGTTGGATGGAAGGGTCTGTTTCCGTGCTGTATGTTTCTATGACTCTTTAACTACCAGCCAGACCTCTCTGACCATTGGGATTCATGACAGCCCATAAATCTACAGCCATGCGCAGACAACAACTCACCAGGACAAAAGACCTAATACCATCATGTGCAAGACTAACGTAATTTACAGAATTCCATGCAAAGATTGAATGAAACACTATGTAGGGTAAACAGGCATCCAATTAGCAATCTAAATCCATGAATACCAACTAACAATAAATGCCACGACCAGCTGATCCTAGTAGCTATACATACGTGATGACAAGGACACCAAATTCGCCTGGGACATCACAACAATCATAGGACAAACTAAATATAGGACAGCCAGAGAATTTCTAGAGGCATGGCACTCAGCCACGGACTCCATCAACAAACACATAGACCTAGACCCAATATACCGGCCACTACAACGAGCAACCGGAACCGGCATCCGGAAGCAACAGGAATGGAACCAAATAAATTCCAGAAGACACAGTACAGCAGTGCTTCACAGGTGGCTCCAAAACACTGAAGATGTCACCTAGACAGAGGACAAAACATCTGCAAATCAACTTCCCAGCTCGGCAAATATATCCACAACCACGACAACCAGTACCCGAACTACAAAACTTTACACAAATCTTTGTTTCCTATCTTGTAACTAATTCTCTATCCATCTCAATGTGCAGTACTCCCATTGTGACCTTTGTTGAATGCCTTCTGAAAGTTCAAATAAACTACATCCACTGGTTGCCCCTCTTTAACTCTGCAAATTACATCATCGAAGAATTCCAGTACAGTTAACAAATGTAATTTCCCTTCCATAAATCTATGTTTTGCTTTTTTAATTCTATGCTGACTCTGTCCAATCGTACTGTTTTCCAAATGCTCAGCTCTTAAATCTTTTATAATGGACTCAAGCATTATCCTTACTACTGTCAGGCTGACTGGTCTATAAATCTCGGTCTTCTCTCTGTCTCCCTTTTTCAATAGAAGGGTTACATTCACTACCCTCTAATGCGTAGGAACTGTTCCAGGGTCTATACAACCTTGCAAAGTAATCACCAATGCATCCATTATTTCTAGGGCAACTTCATTTCAAAGATGTGGGGCTCTGTGGATTTATCACTCTTGAATCCCACCAATTAGATGGCTTTTAGTTGAGGGTTGGATAGACCCATTTGCTACAAGCTAACTGTGCCCCTCATATCCCTCTGTCAGTGATGCTCAACCTTAGATAAAAAGACTTAACCTCTCACCATTGAATCTCCAAAGACTGAGGCTAATTGGCCAGCAGCTTCTAGCAAGGCAGGGCTTCAACACTGAGGGCTGCAATTCACTGAGAAGTTTGCTGGTCAGCTCCTGACAAGCTGATTGGAGCTTGAGCAGATGAGTTTTCTAACTGGTGCTGCCGGTGAGTCAGTCACCACTGAATATGTCTGCCCTTTAACTGTAAAATGGAAAATTTGAGCCTTAAATTTTAATTAATTGAGAACTTGGGAACAAGGAAAGAAATATTGGAAATTAGTTTGAGAGTGAACAAATATTTTGCATCAGTATTTACCAAAGAGGCGGTTTATTGAGTAAGAGACAAATTCTGAAATTGTTAAAAATGAGATGAGAGATATTGTTAAACAAGTGTAGAGTAAGGATCTGGGTCCAAGATTCTCACAGAAATGGGTGAAGAGAAAGTCCCACCCCAATGACGTCAACCTTGTTGGCATGAACCTACCTGGTCACCTTGCCTTCCTTGGTCCCTGACCAAGTGACAGCCAGATCTGTCAAACCAACTTGGCCTCGAGTAGGGAACATTAACTCTGCACCCACCTCTGTCCGAGGCCCTAAAGGATCCTTTCACATGCAATAAAGATTTACCTGTACTTCCACACATGTCATCTACTGTGTCCGTTGCTCTTGATGTGGTCTCCTGCACATTTGGAAGAAAGGACGCCAACTTGCGGAATGTTTCAGAGAATATCTCTGGGACACACGCACTAAGCAATTCCACCTCCCTGTAGCCGAACACTTTAATTCCTTCTCCGGCTCCGCCAAGTACATGCATGTCCTGGGCCTCCAAAACTCGAGCCACCTGACGCCTGAAGGAAGAACACCTTATCTTCCGCCTTGGGACCCTCCAACCACATGGGATCAATATGGATTTCACCAGTTTCCTCATTTCCCCTCTCCCCACCTTGTCCTGATCCAACCTTCCAACTTGGCACTGCCCTCTTGAATTGTCCTACCTGTCCATTTTTCTTCCCATCTATCCGCTCCACCCTCCTCTCTGGCCTATCAACTTCACCCACCTTCATCTACCTATCGCATTCCCAGCTACCTTCCCCCCAGCTCCACCCCACCTCCCATTTATCTCTCAGCCCCCTTGAGCCATCCCTTAATTCCTGATGAAGGGCTTATGACCAAAACGTCGATTCTCCTGCTCCTCAGATGCTGCCTGACCAGCTGTGCTTTTCCAGCACCACACTCTTCGACCTTTATAGAATTACACTGTTATAGCAGGAATCTGCATAAAAACCAACTTTTTCTTATCTGTCATCAGTTCTGAAGAAAAGTAACCTGCTTGAGGACCATCTTATTCACCAACTTAACATTCACACCCTCCACCAGTGTTGCAGTGTGCAGCAGTCTGGATAATCCACAACCTCTGTGACTTTGAGCAATGAGGGAAACAACAGGTTTCCCTCCCCCTGCAAGTTACTCCCCAAATCAAGCTGTATGGAAATGTATAATATTGTTTGCTGTTGCTGAATTAAAATCCTGGAACTCCTTGCTTATGATCACAGTATAGGGAGTGCTTACACCACATGGACTACAGTCAAACAAAGTGGTAGCTGTCAACCATCTTCTCAAAGGCACTTAGGGAGCAAATGACGCCAGCCTTGCCAGCGAAGACCACAACATAACTATGAATCAAAAAGGGTTAATTCTAATGGGGTCGATTTTAAACTTAACAGCTGGGCTTAAGACTGCATTATGGATCAGTTGCCCATTGCGGAAGTGCCTGATTTTCATTTCCACTAAAAAGGATGGAAATGAAAATTAGGTGTTTTCTGTAAGAGGTCAAAGATTTGCAAGCATAAGGTGGCTGGGATAAAACCTACCTCAATATTTCTTCTCAAATTTCCCTCCTGAAATCAATATGCTTTTTAATTCAATCATCTTCATTTACCTGCCAATTCCTACTTGTCATTTAGATTTTCCCCTCACATTGTACAAATGCTGCTTTTTGGTTTGATTTACTTGAGGTTCTTGATTATATTTCAGCTTTATAACTAATATCTAGTAGAGAGTGCACTAAATGTAATATCAGAGAAAGAAATGCAGGATTAAATTAGTTTTTTTGCTAATACTTGTTATTAAACTGACACCGTCTGTAAATTCTCAGTTTACCTCACATTTGCTCTGCTAAATACTTCCTCTTCTTCTGAGGAATCTTTATAATGTGATCCATGACCCATTGATTTCTTACGAACTGAATCCAGAGGCTGATACAAATCTTGAAGCCAAAGTGGTTTTGGAAGCTCTATATCCTCATCCAACAGGGGTGCCTGATAAATAGTGCAATATTTTCATATTGATTAGGTAACAATGAGTAATAGATTAAAAAAACTCTAGAGCAGTATATTGCTCAAGATAAATTTTATTGAAGATATTGATGCAATGGAGTTAATGCTCTATGCATCATA
The DNA here is from genome assembly GCF_004010195.1 of Chiloscyllium plagiosum. Taxonomy (NCBI): domain Eukaryota; kingdom Metazoa; phylum Chordata; class Chondrichthyes; order Orectolobiformes; family Hemiscylliidae; genus Chiloscyllium; species Chiloscyllium plagiosum. Next base: position 32,196,190 of record NC_057742.1, on the reverse strand, counting down.
TTCCCGCTGAAATTAATGCATGTAAATATAAATAATCAGTGCCTTTCTTTCAGTTGGGATGTTACCTTCTGTGCATCTTTAGCTGAACTCTTCCCAGTTATTCGCTCTGTCATTTTCTTCAGAGGGCTGTGTGCAAAAAACACATAGGATTGTTGACATTTGTGAGCTTGTTTTACATAAAAATACAGACGTTACAAAAACCAGAAGGGAACATTACATTTGACTACTTATTTGTAAACAGAATATTTACCTCTTGTATGGCTTTTTACAACCAGCTTCTCCTGAAGCGTAAGGTGTCTTTGATTCTGACCTTTGAGAGCAAATCTATTATCAAGAATAAAAAAAGGACAATTTTGCCATAAATTAATAAAACAAAGAACAAGTGGCTTCAGAACAGAATTTTATCTAAAAAAAACTCCAACTGCAAAATTGAAAATGAATAACAACTTTTGAATGCCATCACATTAGAATTGAGACTTTTTAAAACAGGATGAACTCAATAGGCACATAATCACAGAAACTTAAATTTAAGCAAAGAGCATTTGTAGGTTTGATATGAAACTTGAATCCTAAAACTTTGTATTGGAACAAGTGTTAGAAAGCTATATTTTTCAAGGATGCTGAACTTAAAACAGTAACATTTGAGGGATTTTTCTATTCCTTAGCATTCATATTCTGTTACAATAAATAAATAACAAGGCCAGACTTTTGTATTTCTAGATCTGTTTTACACATTGACAGTTCCATGCAGCTTTTTCTGAAGTGAGAGATTTTTATTATGTTAATGTCTTTGAAGAAGAATAAAAGTAGAAATCCTGTATGTATAGAACTCTCTGTTGCAATAAGGATACCAACTTTACTGCTAAAGTTTTGTGGATCCCTGTTAATCTAGGGATATTTGGCGTGGAACATTATCTTAATTTGTATGTCTATATGCAGCCACAACATCCTCTGTGCTCAGTATGCAATATCTGCTCCTGCTCTGTCATTTTCTCTATCAATACTGCAAAAATATAAAATATGGCTGTGTATATATTTCATGAACCCAATTGTTCATTTTGCATGATATATCTGCTTAGTTTTCAATCTGATTTACATTATACTAAATTTTTCCCCAATATTTTAAAGTCTCACATCTGTAACTGTTTATATTTGTGCTTTCCAATCATGTAATAAATGATGATTCATCTTCTGGTTGTGTCTTAATTCTTGCAAAATTGGGGACCAAATCTTATTCTAACCAATTATGTTCAATAATTTGTTGATTCCACCCCATTCTGCACTCGCCTCTTCCTGGCCAGTCCTGAATTTTGGATCTGTCCCCCAGTGTTGCACATTTCCTTTGATTCCTGGTCTGCCAACGGGGTTGACAACTCTAGCTGGGTGTATTCCTGGCTACTGCTCAGGCACCACTCTCTTGCAAATGGTCACTCATCACATTGATCTTCATGGTACACAATCTTCCTACACCAAATGGAAAGCAAACAGGTTCTTTATCACTCAATTAGAGGATTATTTTCTGCCAAATCATCCTTCTTCCCAAATTAGTAACTGAAAGTTTTCTAAGAAAGTTGGATAATGCCCCTGTTATTTGCTGTTGGCCTTCAATTTGTAGAGACTACAGAATAATCTTGAAGGATTGGCCACCTATCTTGTAATCTACTTTTCTCCAGGTCTTAACCTTGATTAAACTATCCTGGTTTGTTATTCTGTCCATCTTTTCTGATTGTGTTTCTCCTCCTAGCCACTTCCAAGCAACTATACTCTTCTTCACTGGGACTGGGATTGGTTCAAGAATATTGCTGTGTTACCTTCATTTACAAGGCTAGGGCATGTTCTTTGATCTTGGACCTAGTTCATCACTATGCCTGTAGAAAGACTGTCATTTCAGTCCTCCACTTGCCCTGCAAAAAAAACAGATCTTTGACACCCCAAATTGTTTCCTAACTATGTCAAATCCACACAATATGCTACCACTTGACTTGGATTAAGTGGTTCTTCTCAACTATTCTTGATTCTTTAGCTTTGCCTTAATCAAACCTTACAACATTGGAACCTTCTCCCTCAGGCTAATGTCTGCCCTGCAATCATTATTGCTTCACTTCAGTGCCTTTTTCAAACACCGTTCCCTGAAAGCTACTGAGTGAATATTGGTCTGAATTTTTTTTGGCCACATGTATGTTTCATTAAAACCTTTGTAGGAATTCGCACCATGAGACCCAACAAGATTTCTCATGGTATGTTACCAAGCATGCTTAATTACTGACCCTTCTATATGGCATCCCTTATGTGCAATACTATCTTTTCTTACGATGCACTATTCCTGGAGCAATTTGCCACTCACTGGAAATCTGCTGAAAGACTGGCTCCCTGGCACCCATGCCATATTTGTAAGTTTGCTGTGCATCCTGATAAGCAGTGGCATTGACATAGCGTGAGGGAGAGAAAGAAATTAATTAAGGGCACTTTGGTGGCACAGTTGGCATCAAACTTGCACAAATGTTTACATTCATGTAAAGTTTAACTGTTTTGCCTTTATGTCTATGCTGTTGAGTCTGTCTATAGCCTTGAACACAACTGTGCCAGCCTGATGCTTAACTTCATATCCACAAAGGATGTACCACAGATTGATGTCTGTGATGCAGAATGTGCAAGCAAGGTGAACAATGCATTTACAAGGCAATATATTTTACTGACACCATTGTATCTTATCCTATGACATCCCTACTTTTTCCCCTTGGCTTATATTTCAAAGGTATTGATGTGAATGAGGATGGGCCACAACACACTGCAGCACACCAGAACTGCAAAAAGAGGAAGAGGAACACCTGTACAAGGTATTCACCAAAAACGGATACCTGCGCAATTTCATCAACAGATGCCTAAGAGAAAGACAACGGAACGAGGACAGGCCGCAACCCAAAGGACTAGCCACACTACCATACATCAGGAGCATTTCAGAACTGACAGCCAGACTACTGCGACCACTAGGACTTATAACAGCACACAAACCAACAGCCACCCTCAGACAACAACTCACTAGAACGAAGGACCTGATACCCAGCATGAGCAAAACTAATGTAGTATACAAAACACTATATAGGACAAACAGGAAATCAGCTAATGATCCGCATCCATGAACATCAACTAGCCCTGGACCCAATATACCGGCCACTACAGCGGACAGCTGAAACTGACAACCGGAAGCGGCAGTGACAGGCCACTATAAATGCCGGAGGAAACACCACAGAAGCGCTTCACAGGAGGCTCCCAAGCACTGAGAATGTCACCTAGACAGGGGACGAAACATTTGCAACAAAAATTTCCAGCTCGGCGAACAGAACCACAACATTTTCTTTCCCATTGCTTACTTTTGATATCCATCACAACATTGGAATGTCTCAGTAAGTGCTTTACAGCCAGTGGATTCTAACCTCTGTGTATTGGTGAGGCTCCGGACATCCAGATATCCTTTGTGATAGCCCTTCCTGTGAACCTCACTGGCTTCACACCTCCCAAGTCCCTATCCAGCCCATCCAAATGGGCCTGCACATATCCACCAGTCCTTGGCATACTAGGAGAACATGCCAAGTGTTGTCATACACTGTTTCCTATCCTTCCACACAACCCCATTTCCAATCATGTTTTATTATATGTTCCCCTTGTTCAGATACTGTTGCCTCTCTTTACAGTTGAAGTCCCACAGTCTGCAGTCCCCAGTCCTGAAGATAAAGTTTCCGAATCTGCTTCCCATGGCAGCAGCCATGACCCTATGTTACCCCATCTCCCTTTCCTCTTAGTTTTTTGTGGATGGTCCATCCCCTTGTGTGATTTTGTTGAGCAGCCTCAAATAGGAAGTGCCCAGACCTCTGACTAATGCCTCTACATCTAGCCTTGGCCCCTAGACTGACTAAAAACCACCGTCATGACTGCAGAAGCATGGACTGCCGGACTGAGAACACCTGAGTGGGGCCAAAAACCTGGACTGGTATCGGAGGTGACTTTAACCTACTGTACTGGGAATCCCTAACTGAAGGTTGCCTCCATGATCTTCATTGAGAATACCTTCCGTAAGACTCTGAAAAATGCTGCTTGCTTGCTGTAAATGCAGCTTGTTTGCAGCGTAAGCTGCTAGCACATGGATTTATGTAGCATGCTACCAAACAGTAAGACATTTGCCCCCAAACTGAAGACTGCTGACCAGCAAGACAAGCTGCCTGGTTATCTGACTGTGCTAATTGGCATGGCTTGGTAAGGCCTGGATGCTGCAAGTATGCATGTAGGTGTTAAAAGAATGAGCTCGAAGAGAACAAGCCAGCAGCCCTAAGATGCAACCTGGTCCATTTACTGAGCTGGTGAGCGTCCATGTGCACAAAGTGTCCTTGTAGCAGACTTCCAATGCTAGCTGCTGGTGTGCCCTGCAATGCAACTATGTATTTCCTGAGTGCCCTGCATTTGGAAAGGTGCCACGATAGTCATGAGGGCTTGACAAATATAGATACCAATGTCTGTGTATGAGGGGTTCTTGTGGCTGGTACCTGTGGTTTATGACCTGAGGTGCTGTTTAGTGATGAACAACATGGAGGCTCTTCACAGCCAGCCAAAAGCTCAAGTTGCCAGATACCTGCTCTATCAAAATTTCTTGATGTCTAGCTTGTTTAATGCATTTGGGAAGGTAGAAAGCTGAATGTTAATGAGGCAAGTTGTGCTGTTAATATAGAATAGAATAGAATCCTACAGAGCGGAAACAGGCCCTTTGGTCCAACAAGACCCTCTGAAGAGTAACCCACCAAGATACATGCCATTAATAAACTATAATTACATCTTAATTGGCAACCTACACTGTCTAGCATTGCTTGGTAAAACCATAAAAAAACGCAGCAAGGTGCAGCAATGTTGATAGGCTTTGCTGACTTCTTGGAGAAAGTGAGGACTGCAGATGCTGGAGTACCAGAGTTGAAAAATGTTGTGCTGGAAAAACACAGCAAGCCAGGCAGCATCCGAGGAGCAGGAGAATCGACGTTTCCGGCATAAGATTCCTGAAGAAGGGCTTATGCCCGAAACGTCGATTCTCCTGCTCCTCGGATGCTGCCTGGCCTGCTGTGTTTTTTCAGCACGACATTTTGCTGACTTCTTGCCTGATTCTGCTACAAATCTTGCCATGACCTACATCGCTTAGAGTTTTACAAGGTTCTACCCATTATTTTACTGCCAAATATGTTTGTATGTTCTTTACATTTGTGAACAAGGAGGACTACAGTGATTTTGTAAACTAAAATATAATAGAACTTTGAGCTGACTTGTTTTTAGCCTTATGTTGGAATCTCGGGATTATTTTTCATGAAGTGGCAAGCTTTGGAGAGTATAAGGCCCCTCATTTAGTTACATACAATTTAAAACAATGCAGCTGTGACGTTAGCAATGACTCTTAGGTAAGTGAGGGTGGAGGAGCAACCAATGGTCCTCAGGGATTTCACTCATTGTGACTGGGGGAACAACATGAATTGGAGCCATGTGAGCCTGAATTCCTAGGCCAATATATTGTGAAAATGATAATTTCAGAAATTTGTATCATATATCCTTGACAAACAGCAGATGTTCAGTTAAGAAAACATTAATTAACCACTTAAGAAATTCTGCATCATTTGGATCAGGCCAAGCTATCGATCAAAAAATTCAATACTTAGAGTTACAGACTCTGGTTGGACATTTTCTGAATTACTTTATTACATGACTCCCTTTCGAGGGATTTCCCCAGCCCACAAGTTTTTCACTTTCTAAGACAACCTTGGAGAGTTGGAAACCATTTATCACTATGCGATATGAAGGAATTGGTTCCTTCCACTGAGCCAAATTGACTTCAAAGCAGTTTGTTTAATATTCGCACTGAAATCAAACATATGCCAAAGAAACATCGAAACATTTAATGAGTTTGAGGAGGGAGCACAGATAAGACACAGAGCAGAGGTATAGCAAGCAACTTTGCTGAGCAGTAAAAGGGGAGTGGGGGGTTCAGAATTATGAAGCACTAAGAGTCAATAATCCACATGACCATACTATTTAGGGAGGTATGGTGGCTCAGTGGTTAGCAATGTTGCGTCATAGCACCAGGAAACTGGGTTCAATTCCTGCCTCGGGCTACTGTCTGTTTGGAGTTTGCACGTTCTCCCCGTGTTTGCGGGGGCTTTCCTCCGGGTGCTCTGGTTTCCTCCCATGTTCCAAAAGATGCACAAATCAGGTGATTTGGCAATGCTAAATTGCCCATTGCGTTAGGTGCATTAGTCAGGGGAAAATGGGTCTGGGTGGGTTACACTTCGGAGGGTCAGTGTGGACTTCTTGGGCCGAAGGGTCTGTTTCCACACTTTATGGAATCTAATTATACAAATGAAAACAGAACATTTCAGATCTGCATTGAAATTTGGTCTTTTATTTTCCTCCTTTTAATTCCTTTGAAATTCATGCATTAATATGCAAACAAGCATGTGCAGATAGCAGGGGTAGACCAGTTAGACATAGCAAATAGTAGATCCATAAAATCACTAGTCTACTATCTGCAATAACTGGTCCTTCTGATGGATCTTGCACCTCATCTTCTTCAAAGCTGTTGAATGCTGTAAACTATGGAATACTGCAAAAGTCAGAATTCCTACTTTAGAAATTTCCAAATGTAAAAGTTCTGTCCATTACAGCATTCTGCAGTCTGAAACAGTCAACAAACTCTCCTTGAAGTAAATAGCAGGCACCCCACTTAACAGTTGCAAGTGTGGCTTTAGTAAGCCAACTGTTTGCTATGTGAAGCTTTAGTCTTATATATTTGCCTTACACTATTACATTATTGGACATACAGGACAGAGTATTCCCAGGCACGAAATGACACGTGCATTGGCAAGAAAGTTGAGAAAATTGCATGAGATGGTCCGTGAATAGCTTCTTAATATAGAGACCAAAGAGAACTATTTTCCAATCATATGCTGAACAGTGAGATGAGATTCTCACTAATGGGTATCAAGGGGCCTACTTCCATGCATCAGCATGCACAAACATCTCATTATAAGTTAATTTTGCTTCTTTTCTATACCATTTCCCATTTTCCCACTCACTGGATAAATTAATCAGTGACAACACCAACATGGAAGTCAGAGCAGTTATTTGGTTATTCCAGTTCACTGGTTGCTCCATCAGACCTCCATCTTGTGATTTCACAAAACTGGAGACCTTCCTGCAAACATAAGGCAGCATATTGTGTACATGTGCTCAAGGAGTTGTATGAGTACAAATGATAATGCCCTGTATCGAAGTGAAATCATAAATGTGGAAAATGAGTCAGCCTGTACAGTTGCTGCCCATGGAAATGTTCATATGATAAAACTGAAAGTGCAATCTATTTTATGTAGCACTGCACAGCATATTGGCTTATTCTAGATTCCTCTTGTGGGTGAGTCTCGGAGCAGAGGAGATAATCTCAGCAACAGGAGTTGTCCATTTAAGGCAGAGATGAGGAAGTATTTTTTCTCTCTTATTGTCGTGAATCTGTGAAATTCTTTCCTGCAGAAGGCTGTAGAAACTGAGTCATTATGTATACTCAAGACTGATGTAGAAAAATACTTCATCAGTAATCGGAACAATGGTTATGGGGAAGAGGCTGGAAACTGGAATTGAGGATAATCACATCAGCAATGAACTCATTGAAGGGCAGAGCAGATGCAATGGACTGAATAGCCTACTTCAGTTCCTATATCTTAGGGCCTATGGTCTTATGCCTCCTGCAACTCCTGCAACTGCTATTGCAATGAGCTGATTTTGGGACATTATATACTTGCTATCAGGAAAATTTCATGGTGAACCTTCATTTTACAACTTATTCCAGACTAAATCCAGAAGGGAAATCCAAGGCCTACTAAGGTGAGAAAGGCAGTTAATTTGCCATTTTTAGGATTTTAGCTGGAATTAGTCCCTGGACCATGTTTCACACACCGGAAGATACCAGAGACCATGGCAGTACTGGGACAATGCTCCTTGAACTGCCAAGGTGGAGAATTACTAATGGGAAAGATAAATACTGTATGTGGGGATTTATGGGTTTGGGATCACAGGGAGAGGGGACCAAGGATGAGAAGTGAGGGCAGTAGGATAGATTTCAGTGATCATGCCCTGCCTTAGGTAAAACATTTATCACAAAATAGTACAGATCCGGAAACTTTCCCCTTTAAAAATGATAATTTTATCTCATTTGTCAACCTACTGGGGATGCCACATTTTTCCTGTCATGTGCAGAGCTGCAGCAACTTGCTGTCATGTTAACATTTCTGTTCTTAGCCTACTACAGTGCTTCATTAAACTCAATGCAAGTTGGAGGAAAATCACCTCATTTTCCACTTTGGCACTTTCCAACCTCTAAACTCCATATTGACCTTTACAACATCAGAGTATGACCTCTGTACTCCATTTTTCTTTGAAGTGCAACCTTTAACAGCCATGTCTTATTAATTTTGCTCTCAGTAGAATAGACCCATTTTCTCCTTTCTTACAACTAACATTTACAGCTGTTTTGCATATCTATCTCTCTTTTACTACCATTATCTGCTTTTGTCTTTTGCTGTGGACACCCTCACAATCTATTCCACTTGCACTTCCTCTCCCTCAGTCTACAGCATACTGCAGCCCTTGTTTTTACCTAGCATATAAACCACCATCATCCACCCTCTTTCAGTTCCAAAGAAGAGTCATCCTTGATTTGAAACGTTAATTCTGTTACTGTTTCTAAAGATGTTGCCAGATTTGTTGAGCTTCTTCACTACTTTCTGTTTTATCTTCAGTGGCTTACTCAGATACTTTAGAAGATATTAAAATTTAACCATATAGTATGCAATTGAAATTACACATAGACATTCATTGAATAACATAAGCAAACAGGTTACAGTTTACAATACAACATTTAATATTCATTTTTTTTCTTTGTGTCAGCTCATAAATGTTCATATTAAATTAATTTAATCACGCAAAAATTTTAGGATCTGAACTTGCTTTTGGCATAATGACCTAGTTCTAAATTCAGTACTGCTCTCCAAACCTTTGATTTCTGTGATTCTGCTCCTCTTAAATTAGAAATTTGTGTTTTACTGTCCTCCAATATGTAAAATCAAATTATAAATTTGTTCTGACTTGTCAAAATAGGTTTAATTTCATTATTTAGTGCTCTGGTGGAATTACATCACAGGAAATTGTGATGATGACTGTCTAGGCAAAATTAGGTTTCATCAGTTTACAGAGATTATATTAAAACTTTTTAGGGTACTGGGCATATTGCACATGAGCATGTATTTTGTAATTTCACATTCCTATCCAAAAAAACCACACAGTAGCCAGGTATTCTGGCTCATGATCTTTGTGCATGTACTTCCAGCTGAAATGCAGGGTTCATCACATACCCTCTGAGGAATTCATTTCCATTTCATAATTTATTACTCTGTAAAGTGGAGGTGCTTGCTTTGGTGGTTATAAATATGAGCTACCAGGATGATTCCATTAATATTTGAGGAAATATTGCTTAATTCAAGGTCTGAATGAAAAAAAAAGGTTTTCGGGATGTCTATCAATTTGTATAGAATATTAAGGTACGGTACAGATAAGGAAACCCTGACTAAGTAATTTTCCTGGATGATTTATTTTTAACAGGTATGACTTTTCAAATCATCTGCCAGGCAAGGAACAAAAGTAGGGATATTAAATATGTTTAAAAAAACAAAAGGTTACTAGGTTAAGTGAATTTGAGTACTATAGGGAGTTGTTTGAAGGGCTATTGAGGGCATTTGTCAAGCTTAATCTATGTTTGTGACCTTGTTGAGATTGTCTTAAGTTTTGTTTTAAGATCAATGCCTTTTAGCTTATTTTGCCCCTCAAATTTTCCTGAGACGACGGAGTTATGGTGATTAATTTGTTATTTATAACATAAGCACAAAATGAATGAACATGCCAAATGTTCCTGTGTTTAAATTAGAGACAATGCTTATTTGGTTTTAACAAACTTTAAACAGATAGCTACTATTTACCAATGCTAAATAGAGCCATAGAGTCATAAAAATGTACAGCATGAAAACAGACCTCTCAGTCCAACCCGTCCATGCCGACCAGATATCCCAACCCAATCTAGTCCCACCTGCCAGCACCCAGCCCATATCCCTACAAACACTTCCTATTCATATATCCATCCAAATGTCTCTTAAATGTTGCAATTGTACCAGCCTCCACTACTTACTCTCGCAGCTCATTCCATACACGTACCACCTTCTGTGTGAAAACGTTGCCCCTTAGGTCTCTTTTATATCTTTCTCCTCCCACCCTAAACCTATGCCCTCTAGTTCTGGACTCCCCCACCCCAGGGAAAAGGCTTTGTCTATTTATCCTATCCATGCCCCTCATAATTTTGTAAACCTATATAAGGTCACCCCTCAGCCTCCGACACTCCAGGGAAAATATCCCGAGCCTGTTCATCCTCTCCCTATAGCTCAAATCCTCCAACTCTGGCAACACCCTTGTAAATCTTTTCTGTGCCCTTTCAAATTTCAAAGCATCTTTCTGATAGGAAGGAGACCAGAATTGAACGCAATATTCCAACAGTGGCCTAACCAATGTCCTGTACAGCCACAACATGACTTGCCAACCCCTGTACTCATTACTCTGACCAATAAAAGAAAGCATACGCATACCAAACGCTTTCTTCACTATCCTATCTACCTGCAAATCCACTTTCAAGGAGCTATGAACCTGCACTCCAAGGTCTCTTTGTTCAGCAACCCTCCCTAGGACCTCACCATTAAGTGTATAAGTCCTGCCAAGATTTGCTTTCCCAAAATGCAGCACCTCACATTTACCTGAATTAAACTCCACCTGCCACTTCTCGGCCCATTGGCCCATCTGATCAAGATCCTGTTGTAATTTGAGGTAACTGGACTTCAGTAAGGCGTTCGACAAGGTTCCCCATGGGAGACTGGTTAGCAAAGTTAGATCTCACGGAATACAGGGAGAACTAGCCATTTGGATACAGAACTGGCTCAAAGGTAGAAGACAGAGAGTGGTGGTGGAGGGTTGTTTTTCAGACTGGAGGCCTGTGACCAGTGGAGTGCCACAAGGATTGGTGCTGGGTCCTCTACTTTTCATCATTTATATAAATGATTTGGATGCAAACATAAGAGGTATAGTTAATAAGTTTGCAGTACTCAAAGTTATCCCTCCAAATAATAAGACTGGAAAAGCTAACCAACTCAGGGTAGACAGGGAGAAGCACCTAATCAACTAAGGGTAAGTATATTGAGATTTCCCTTCCAGTGCAGCATCTTGCTTCAATCAGGCACAAGTCAATGCAGCGAAATCACAGTGCTACTGATTGGGTAATTAATTTTCGAATTGGGAATGCCATGAATTGGGTGACTGATTTTCATGCCTGACTCTTTGATGTGAATCCCACTGAGTCAGGTTTTCCTTCCAACCCCAGTGAAGAAATCAAAATAGTAAGGAGCAAAACCTACCTCTATTAGACAAACCACTGCAATAATAATCATCACTACAACAGTAACTGCGATAGCCAGAAGAAGCTTGTGCCCATATTCCACTGCTGATAAACTCATCTGCTTCTACAACAGAAATAGAATTTAAGTTATGATATGAATGACAAAGTTTACTTTGTAAAAGAGATATCAGGACATTAAAAAAAAGTAAAAAAAACATTTGAGAGTAACAGAAAATTTACAAAAATACAAAATGAAGTAGCATTTGTAACATTTGATTCAAAGAGTCTTTGTTGGTTCCTCTCACACATGGAAGTCTCCAGTAACATGCAGTTCTGCTTTTCATTCCTTTAAGGTTCTTCCAGTTACCACTTTCATCCAATTGACAGCCAATGCATTGAAACCTTTCTTCTCTGCCTGATGACAATAGCCTTCAAATATGGTAGAAAGTAATGATCTTACCAGCAATTTCTTACCTTCTTCAAATGTTCATTGATACAGAACAAAAATCTTTCAACTTTAAAATGTTAATTGTATACTAATCCATTCATTTTTACTGTATGATATGACATTTTTGCAATGTAATGTGATATAATAACCAGGAACAAGGAGGGAATAGGATTGATTAGTCATAGAGTCATAGAGATGTCCAGCATGGAAACAGACCCTTCGGTCTAACCTGTCCATGCTGACCAGATATCCCAACCCAAACTAGTCCCACCTGCCAGCACCCGGCCCATATCCCTCCAAACCCTTCCTATTCATATACCCATTTAAATGCCTCTTAAATGTTGCAATTGAACCAGCCTCTACCACTTCCTCTGGCAGCTCATTCCATATACATACCACCCTCTGTGTGAAAACGTTGCCCCTTAGGTCTCTTTTATATCTTTCCCCTCTCACCCTAAACCTATGCCCTCCAGTTTTGGACTCTCCGACCTCAGGGAAAAGACTTTGCCTATTTATCCGATCCATGCCCCTCATAATTTTGTAAACCTCTATAAAGTCACACCTCAGCTCCGACGCTCCAGGGAAAACAGCCCCAGCCTGTTAAACCTCTTCCTTATAGCTCAAATCCTCCAATCCTGGCAATATCCTTGTATATCTTTTCTGAACCCTTTCAAGTTTCACAACATCTTTCCGATAGGAAGGAGACCAGAACTGTTCGCAATATTCCAACAGTGGCCTAGCCAATGTCCTGTACAGCCGCAACATGACCTCCCAACTCCTGTACTCAATACTCTGACCAATAAAGGAAAGCATACCAAATACCTTCTTGTGTGTAAACAGGCCATTTAGCCCAACAAGTCCATACTGACCCAACGAAGAGCAACCCACCCAGACCCATTCCCCTACCCCACATTTACCCCTGACTAAGGCACCTAACACAATGGGCAATTTAGCACGACCAATTCACCTAACTTGTAAATCTTTGGATTGTGGGAGAAAACCGGAGCACCTGGAGGAAACCCACACAAACATGGGGTGAATGTGCAAACTCCATACAGACAGTCGCCCATGGTGGGAATCGAGCCAGGTCTCTGGTGCTGTGAGGTAGCAGTGCTAACCACTGAGCCACTGTAAATTAAGAAAATAATTGAAGTAAATTATTCTTCCCTTCCAAACCATTTAAAAAAAAATTCTTAATCTCGAGGTGCAATATTATTTTTGAAACTAAGGATTAATTTTGTGAGGCCATGGATCTTCAGCACAACTTGCAGGTGCATCACTATTCTTTCACTGTGACTGGGACAAAATTCTCAAACCCTTTCCCTAACAGTCCTTGAGTATACATACACTACACTGACTGCAGTGGGTTCAAGAAGGCAACTCAATACTACCTTCTCAATGGTAGTTAAATACGGGGAACAGATGCTAGCCTAACTACTGGGGCCCCTCTGCATTCTGTGAATGAATAAAAATAAAATACTGGTTTTGGAAAATTGGCCTCTGGCTTTATAAACCTAATTTATGATGTTCCCACTTCGGCAAAAAAATAATTTTCTACAGAACAAAATTGACAATATTTCAAAAGTAATCTATTGTAGTGAAGAGCTTTAGGCCATTTAAGAACATGATAAGTTACTGTACAAATGCAAGTTCTTGCTTGTTTCCACAGTTTTTGTAGATTTTACCATCAAGGATCCTTTCCCACTTGCCTTCATTCCTGAGTGACAGAAGATATGCGACATGCTAGTTTGGTTAAGTTTGAAATACTCTCAACTCTGAGGATTTAAGTTTGAGATCACAGCTTATAAACATGGTTGTCATTTCATAATAGTGTTGAAAGATGGAACATTGCTGGTTGTTTACTTTGTGGAGAAGACATTCAATCAAAATCCAAGTTAAGTGATTAGAATCGCATAACAATATCTGAAGAATTCTGTGTCCTGACTTATCACATTCCTTCAACCAATACAGGGTACCATCAGTACAGTCAGATTAGCCACGTTTAATAATTTATAGATATATGTGGGATATTGTTTGAATGACTGCTAAACTATCTACTAAAAATAGTTAATACATATTTTAAGGTAATTCATTGTGTAAAGTCCTTAGAAATATTTTACTGGAATGGATTCTATATTAATATAAGTATTATTGATTTAATAGCTATGACTTTCTAAAGTAGTTGAATGAAACTCTGAAGATATCTAACGTAACAAACTACATGAGTCATTGCATTCTACAGGTGTCATTTTTCATTGTAATCACAAAAAGGAATGGAACATCTGATAACTTATATTCATATGAGTTTTTTAAACACTTAATTCTTATTTGTAATCATATGTCAAAACAGGGTCTTTTGACAGAAGTCATTTTCTAACATTAGATAAATTTCTAATACATTTGCATTGCCCTTTTTAGCAAGCATTTTTCACAGTTGAGTTTGTTTTCAATTTCTCAGAAGCTGAATTTAAAAAATGCAATTAGGTAAAATCAACAAAAACACCAGATGTTCCAAGATATTCACAGAAGACTTGTTAGTTTGGAACAATAAACAAGTGCTTAAAAACTACAAAAAAAAATCATTATGCAAGTAGAGCATCCATGCATCCAACGTACCACACTTAACGAATGGTTGGAACAACAAAATTCTCATACCATGTCAGTGCAATCACAACTATGAGAATGCCTAAGCCTTACAAAATATAATGCAACAAAGAACAGTCCAAATTTCAAGCAGATAACAATCAACAATGACTAACTGAACATACAAACCATGTGATGACAGCAATAAGTGTTATGTGGTACACTTCTTTACAGCAGAGACCACTGAATATGCTAGCACATAAACTACTCAATAAAAAAAAACCTCGCATCAATCTGTCTAAAATAGCACGTACAAACATAAGAAATAGGAATAGGAAAAGGCAATTTGGCTCATTGAACTTGTATTGGCACACAAGAAGATCATGACTGTGTGAGGCCTTAACAGCATATTCTGCTAGCCCCATACTCTTAAATCTCATATAAATCAAAAAGCTGACTAACTTAGCTTTGAATATATTTGATGATCTAGCCATTACTACTCTCTAAATATTAATGATCACCAAAAAGAAGACATTTCTTCTCATTGCTGTCTTAAATTGGAGAAAATTATTTTGAAACTGTACTCCTTGTCATCAAGTCTCCTAAATTGACAGGCTAAAATGATGAAAAACACTTTGGCTGTTTATACCAGAAAATGTTTGACATAAAATGTCTATTGTAAGTGTAGTGATACACCTTAGATTACCATTGAATTGTATTGCACTTTATGTAATGTCCATTTTGTAATGCCAAGTGATGTATTTGACAAAACAATACAAATAAAGTATATTTTGTGGGAACAAAGATGAACTGTAAATTTCAAAAATTGGTAGATCACAAAATCACCAGATGTTCCAACAACTAAGTGGGTTGAGACCAGTAGATACATTGGGGACACTGGGTGCAAACCAGGATCAATTATTTTAAGGACAATACATAAATTCTTAAACTGCATTATCAAACAATTTGCATTGAAATAACTCAACCTTCATAGTTATGAATTATTTTTTCCACAAAAACTTTGAACATTGTTAAAACCAACTGATGTAGATGGAATTGCATTTTCTGTATCCTTTTATCTCCAAACTGCATGGGACCAATTACACAAAGTTTACTTTCAAAACACTTAAGTGGGATAACCATGCTTAGCAGTTAGGAAAAAAAAATTATAGTGCTGCTGTTTTTTTAATAATGTAGAATATGCGATTTTATAAACTAAAAAAAAGCTTTGTTGGTTTCCTTTCAAGAAATAATCAACCCATGGAATAACAGTTGACATTCAGACACAACATAGGGAAATAAATGATGCTTGCACACCATTTGCACTTTCTCTTCAACTCCAGAGATAAAATCATCAGTAGTTCTCAAGGAAAGAATATGGCTGATTCATTAACGGGCTAGAATTTCCTATTGTGGCATAAAAGCTAAGGTGATCTTCACTGCCTTCACATGTGGCAAACAGCTGACCATCATTGTAGCTGCTTACAAAATATATAGCACATGTGAGCCATAGATGCTCCCATGGGCCTGAGGATTCTTTTGTATTGTTCATTCAATATATTTCAACAGCAATGTTATAATATATCTCCACCTGAAAAAATAGAGTCATAGAGTCATAGTCATAGAGATGTCCAGATGGAAACAGACCCTTCAGTCCAACCTGTCCATGCTGACCAGATATTCCCAACCCAATCTAGTCCCACCTGCCAGCACCCAACCCATATCCCTCCAAACCTTTCCGATTCATATACCCATTCAACTGCCTCTTAAATGTTGCAATTGTACCAGCCTCCATCACTTCCTCTGACAGCTTATTTCATATTCGTACCACCTTCTGCATGAAAATGTTGCCCCTTAGGTCTCTTTTATATCTTTCTCCTCTCACTCACCCTAAACCTATGCTCTCTAGTTCTGGACTCCCCAACCCCAGGGAAAAAACTTTGTCTATTTACCCTATCCATTACCCTCATAATTTTGTAAACCTCTATAAGGTCTCCCCTCAGCCTCCAATGCTCCAGGGAAAACAACCCCAGCCTGTTCAGCCTCTACCTATAGCTCAAATCATCCAACACTGGCAACATCCTTGTAAATCATTTCTGAACCCTTTCAAGTTTCACAACATATTTCCGATAGGAAGGAGACCAGAACTGCACGCAATATTCCAACAGTGGCCTAACCAATGTCCCGTACAACTGTAACATGACCTCCCAACTCCTGTACTCGATACTCTGACCAATAAAAGAAAGCATACCAAATGCCTTCTTCACTATCTTATCTACCTGCGACTCCACTTTCAAGGAGCTATGAACCTGCACTCCAAGGTCTCTTTGTTCAGCAACACTCCCTAGGACCTTACCATTAAGTATATAAGTCCTGCTAAGATTTGCTTTTCCAAAATGCAGCACCTCACATTTATCTGAGTTAAACTACATCTGCCACCCCTTAGCCCATTGGCCCATCTGGTTAAAATCCAAGGTAATCTAAGGTAACCCTCTTCGCTGTCCACTACACCTCCAATTTTGGTGTCATCTGCAAACTTACTAACTGTACCTCTGATGCTCGCATCCAAATCATTTATGTAAATGACAAAAAGTTAGAGGACCCAGCACCGATCCTTGTGGCACTCCACTGGTCACAGGCCTCCAGTCTGAAAAATAACCCCCCACCACCGCCCTCTGTCTTCTACTTTTGAGCCAGTTCTGTATCCAAATAGCTAGTTCTCCCTGTATTCTGTGAGATCTAACCTTGCTCACCAGTCTCCCAGGTGAAACCTTGTTGAATGCCTTACTGAAGTCCATATAGATCACATCTACCATTCTGCCTCATCAATCCTCTTCATTACTTCTTTAAAAAATTCAATCAA
Source organism: Chiloscyllium plagiosum (assembly GCF_004010195.1). Taxonomy (NCBI): domain Eukaryota; kingdom Metazoa; phylum Chordata; class Chondrichthyes; order Orectolobiformes; family Hemiscylliidae; genus Chiloscyllium; species Chiloscyllium plagiosum. The sequence continues at coordinate 32,178,790 of NC_057742.1, read as the reverse complement.
GTTTGTGAGACATGATTTCCTACACACAAAGCCATGTTGACTATCCCTAATTAGACCTTGCCTTTCCAAATCCATCTACATCCTGTCCCTCAGGATTCCCTCCAACAACTTGCCCACCACTGAGGTCAGGCTCACTGGTCAATAGTTCCCTGGCTTGTCCTTACCACCCTTCTTAAACAATGGCACCACGTTAGCTAACCTCCAGTCTTCCGGCACCTCACCTGTGACTATCGATGATACAAATATCTCAGCAAGAGACCCAGCAATCACTTCTCTAGCTTCCCACAGAGTTCTAGGGTATACCTGATCAGGTCCTGGGGATTTATTCACCTTTACCTGTTTCAAGACATCCAGCACTTTCTCCTCTGCAATATGGACATTTTTCAAGATGTCACCATCTATTTCTCGACACTCTATATCTTCCATATCCTTTTCCACAGTTAATACTAATGCAAAGTACTCATTTAGTATCTCCCCAATTTTCTGCAGCTCCACACAAAGGCCACCTTGCTGATCTTTGAGGGGCCCTATTCTCTCCCTAGGTACCCTTTTGCCCTTAATGTATTTGTAAAAACCCTTTGGATTCTCCTTAATTCTATTTGCCAAAGCTATCTCATGTCCCCTTTTTGCCCTCCTGATTTCCCTCTTAAGTATACTCCCTTTATACTCTTCTAAGGATTCACTTGATCTATCCTGTCTATACCTTACATACGCTTCCTTCTTTTTCTTAACCGAACCCTCAATTTCTTCAGTCATCCAGCATTCCCTATACTTATCAGCCTTTCCTTTCACCCTAACAGGAGTATACTTTATCTGGATTCTCGTTATCTCATTTCTGAAGGATTCCCATTTTCCAGCCGTCCCTTTACCTGTGAACATCTGCCCCCAATCAGCTTTCGAAAGTTCTTGCCTAATACCGTCAAAATTGGCCTTTCTCCAATTTAGAACTTCAACTTTTAGATCTGATCTATAATTTTCCATCACTATTTTAAATCTAATAGAATTATGGTCACTGGTCCCAAAGTGCTCCCCCACTGACACCTCAGTCACCTGCCCTGCCTTATTTCCTAAGAGTAGGTCAAGTTTTGTCACCAACATCCTATGTGCCTCAGCTATTTCTAGTTAATTTCTATACACCTCTAAATGGACAACATATTTATATTGAAAAATGTGTTTCTGGAATTCAGGAATTCCTGAAGAAGGGCTTATGCCCGAAACGTCGATTCTCCTGCTCCTTGGATGCTGCCTGACCTGCTGCATTTTTCCAGCAACACATTTTTCAGCTCTGATCTCCAGCATCTGCTGTCCTCACTTTCTCCTAACATATTTATATTGTTTGGGAGAAAATTTCTGTCCTAACCTTTTCCTTGTTAAATTCCAAAAAATAGTCACATGAGTAAAATACTCATTTTTCAATTTTACGAAAGGGTGTTTCTCAAGTTTTGATATGAATAGGTTCAGATTTTCTCCTCAGATTTTGTTGTGTTACTTTCTGGTGAGAAAATATTTCCATGAGGAACACAAAACGTGGACCCTTTTTTCTAAAGTCTATCTGCTTTGCCAAAATTAATAAAAATATTGTTGTGGGCACTTTTTTCCCCAAGGCACAGAAATGGCAGTTCTGTGTGTTTAAAAGATGAATATCCCTCTGTTGAAATAAACAGCAAAGAGTTTCAGGATTTACAAGGGTTGTCAACAATAATGTATAAAATAGCACAACCACCTTCTTGTTTGGACCCATTCTCTGTCTGGAAGCCAACTTTCCAATAGGGAAGAAAGTAACTATGAAAATTGTTTTAATCAACATGTTGTAATGCTCTTTGAGAGAGGTAGGACTTGAACTTGCTGCTCTGGTCCAGAAGGTGAAACTACTATTGTATCTATTTTTAGGCAAAGCTCGATTATGCCTTATTAAAGCAATAGAGTAATTAATGTCCTGACTTTGTAGATACTTCCTATCAATTAGTTCAGACAGGTTATGATATGTCACTCTTTGATCCAGCCCTTCAGGTCCAGAAGACACTACCACTGTGCAACAGGAGCACATTACCCAACTCTTGAATTCCTTTTCAATTAATTTATTCAGATACACAATGATATCTGAAGAAAGTGAGGACTGCAGATGCCAGAGATCAGAGTTGAAAAGTGTAGCACTGGAAAAGCACAGCAGGTCAGGCAGTATGTGAGGAGCAAGGAAATTGACATTTTGGGCATAAATCCGGGCATAAGTCCTTCATCAGGAATGTGGGAGGGGGAGGCAGGGAGAAAGGGGCTGAGGGATAAATAGGAGGGTGGTGCTGGGAGGACAGTAGCTGGGATGGTGATTGGTAGATGGAGGTGGGTGCTCCCTCCCTTCTGACCTATCACTATTATCCTCCTCCATCTACCTATTGCCCTCTCAGTTACCCTCCTCCCAGCCCCACCTTCCTATTTATCTCTCTTCCCTCCCCCTCCCACCACTCCACATTCTTGATGAAGGGCTTAATGCCTGAATCTCCTGTTCCTTGGATGCTGCCTGACATGCTGTGCTTTTCCAGCGCCACAGTTTTCGACATAATGATATGTGTGTGAACTGCAATCACTGCACCTCAAGTGTCCATTATAATTACATCTAATTGATATAGATGTTTATAATCAACCGTTCAGATGTATTATAACACTTACAGCAGGTGGGACTTGAAGGCTGGCCTTTTAGCTCAAAGGTAGGGACATTACCACTGTGCCAGAAGAACCCTTATACCCAGCTCATTAAGATATTTTTATCCAACTGTTCACACATGGCACAGCATATGTCTGGATCAGATGGGATTTGACCCTAGACTTTCTGGCCCCAGAGAGAGGGACATAACCACTGTGCCACAAACTAAAGGCTGCTCTGGGCCAGGTTTAAATTTACAATCTCATCATTAGGGTGGCATGGTAGCTCAGTGATTAGCACTGCTGCCTCACAGCACCAGGGTCCCAAGTTTGATTCTGGCCTCGGGTGACTGTCTGTGTGGAGTTTGCACATTGTCTGCGTGGGTTTCCTCTGGGTGCTCCGGTTTCCTCCCACAGTCCAAAAGTGTGCAGGTTAGGTGAATTGGCCATGCTAATTTGCCTATAGTGTTGGTGCATTAGTCGGAGTGAAATGGGTCTGGGTGGGTTACTCTTCAGAGGGTTGGTGGGCCGAAGGGCCTGTTTCCACACTGTAGGGAATCTAACCTAATTTCACTTACCTCTATCTGTTATATTAATACCATACACTAACCAATTGCACCACTCGATTTAGGCAAATCCAGCTCGTAAATGTATTTTGAATCAACTTGTTTGTACATATTATTATCCTACTCTTAGCCAGGTGGGATTTGAACCCAACCCCACAGTACCAGTGTGTCACAAGGGTTCTCCAACCAACTCCTAAAAATATTTTCCAATCAACCTGTCCAGAAATGTTATCACACACCACTGAAGCAGGTGGGACTTGAACCAACACCTCTTGGCCTACACTACTACAACCTCGACACATCCTACATTTGTCAATATTAGTTGTTGGGTAAACATTGGCAGTGCCTGTTAGGCTGTGACAGGTAGCTAATAATGATAATTAGAGTGGTGATGCATAAAAGGAGGACGCTGCTGGGATCTTCCCAGCATGGAATAGACTTTTGTTGAAGACAAAGCTTGCTAGCTGTGTGAGGGTAGTCTCCCAGTGCTAAATACTTCATGCCTCAGGAATGGGGTCACAAGGATGAAACATTTCCAGTTCCAACGCAGGCATATCTTGAATATTAAAATATTGTATCTGAGGTTGTTGAAAATACTTCAGCAGAAAAATCAACTTTGAGGGAGTCTGAATTTCAATTTAGAAAAGTAAAATCTTGATCAAAATGGCTTTGTGCGTGGGAAATCATGTCTCCCAAACTTGATTGAGTTTTGTGAGGAAGTAACCAAGAGGATTGATGAGGGCAGAGCAGTAGATATGATCTATATGGACTTCAGTAAGGCATTCGACAAGGTTCCCCATGGGAGACTGGTGAGCAAGGTTAGATCTCACGGAATGCAGGGAGAACTAGCCATTTGGATACAGAACTGGCTCAAAGGTAGAAGACAGAGGGTGGTGGTGGAGGGTTGTTTTTCAGACTGGAGGCCTGTTGACCAGTGGAGTGCCACAAGGATCGGTGCTGGGTCCTCTAACTTTTTGTCATTTACATAAATGATTTGGATGCGAGCATAAGAGGTACAGTTAGTAAGTTTGCAGATGACACCAAAATTGGAGGTGTAGTGGACAGCGAAGAGGGTTACCTCAGATTACAACAGGATCTTGACCAGATGGGCCAGTGGGCTGAGAACTAGCAGATGTAGTTTAATTCAGATATATGTGAGGTGCTGCATTTTGGGAAAGCAAATCTTAGCAGGACTTATACACTTAATGGTAAGGTCCGAGGGAGTGTAGCTGAACAAAAAGACCTTGGAGTACAGGTTCATAGCTCCTTGAAAGTGGAGTCGCAAGCAGATAAGATTGTGAAGAAGGCGTTTGGTATGCTTTCTTTTATTGGTCAGAGTATTGAGTCCAGCAGTTGGGAGGTCATGTTGCGGCTGTACAGGACATTGGTTAGGCCACTGTTGGAATATTGCATGCAATTCTGGTCTCCTTCCTATCGGAAAGATGTTGTGAAACTTGAAAGGGTTCAGAAAAGATTTACAAAGATGTTGCCAGGGTTGGAGGATTTGAGCTATAGGGAGAGGCTGAACAGGCTGGGGCTGTTTTCCCTGGAGCGTTGGAGGCTGAGGGGTTACTTTATAGAGGTTTACAAAATTATGAGGGGAATGGATTGGATAAATAGGCAAAGTCTTTTCCCTGGGGTCAGGGAGTCCAGAACTAGACGGCATAGGTTTAGGGTGAGAGGGGAAAAATATAAAAGAGACCTACGGGGCAACTTTTTCACACAGAGAGTGGTATGTGTATGGAATGACTTGCCAGAGGAAGTGGTGGAGGCTGGTACAATTGCAACATTTAAGAGGCAGTTGGATGGGTATATGAATAGGAAGGGTTTGGAGGGATATGGGCCAGGTGCTGGCAGGTGGGACTAGATTGGGTTGGGATATCTGGTCAGCATGAACGAGTTGGACCGATGGGTCTGTTTCCATGCTGTACATCTCTATGATTCTATGATAAGATCATCCTATGACTTTTCACAATCAATGAACTGGACTCAGCCTTACATACTGGTCTGGCATGACACACTACATATTTGTACTACCCAATGCAGCAGATGAAGAATAGTTGTATTACTTTAAGTTATTTGTATAGTAGCGGAACAAATGCTTGAACTGTATTTGGTCACTTGTAATAGGGTAGCTTTCTCTTGATTTGCAAAACATAGAAGCAATGACTTTGAATTGTCAAACAAGAATACATAAAAATGATAAAGCTAATAAAATGGAAGTAACCTTGAAGAAAATTACAATAACTCTGCCAAAATGGAGAAAGAAAAACAGGAAGAAAAGATAAGAACATTCCTGAACATTTAGTTTAAACTGAACGCCATTGTTAAAACTGAAACCAAGATTGTAAGTATCTTTACTAAGCAAATCATCAGGTCAAGCTTGACAGAATTTTATTCCAAAGAGTCAAGACATAGGTGCCCGAGTCTGTAGGTGTTTATTTTAATTGAGTTATGGATAAAGTGAGTTTGTGGAATTCAGAAAGACTTATTTTCTGTCCTTAATAGAAAATCCACAAATATTGTTAGAAGTGGATTATCTAAGGGAACTACATCCTAATAAGGGAGGTCTTAACATAGTTAGTGGAAGGTTACAGATAGAAAATACTGATCCAGAATGACTATCAGTGCTAATTAGGTACAGTTATAATATTTGTACCAACTAGAAAATGTCCGTTTATGAATCTGTTAGCATTGCCTCTGGGTCCAAACTAGCATGAGATTTAAAAGCTGAAGCTCGAGATTTAGCATTATAATCAGTTCATATCCATTACATGGATAAATTAGGGTGATCAGGACAATCAGAAATAGGTGTTAAAGAGGTTCTTCATATAGCTTCATAATGAATAACATACTCATATTCCAGAACATATTCTATGAGCAGCCATCAATACATTATTTGTCTATAATCCACCACTATAAATACACTTTTTTATACAGAAACTCTGAGGAATAATAGAGAACCTGAATTAAATGTGTAGTTTTGACACGGAATAATCACTGAATATACCAGGTCCAGTTCCCTTGACCCTGAGATTACATGAGCATTGAAGGTAGCAAGATAAAAGTTGATGATTAGATTTATAGGAATGTGTACATATAAAATTAATTTTACTTGCTTATTGTTGGGATCAGTGAGTATTTATAGTAGGCTTTTCCTTAACAGATTATATAGATGGGAAGAAATGGAAGACAGACTTAATTATTTAATTTGTGGAAAGAACAGGTTTCATGTGTCAAAAACTAACATACAAAATAGGAACAGAGTAGATCATCCGGTCCCTCAAACCTGCTCTGCATTTCGATAAGATCATTAGTTACCTTCTGTTTTGAATTCCATAGTCCCATCTACACCCAATAACATTTGATTCTCTTGCTTAATAAGCTATCTACTGCTACTTTAAAAATAAATATCCAATGATCACACTTTCATTACCCTCTGAAGCAGAGAGTTCCAAGTTTAGTAACCTGCTGAGAGAAAAATATTCTCATCTCTGCTCTGTAAGGTAATCCCTAATTCAAAAACAGTGTCACCAAGTTCTGGATTCACCCGCGAAAGGAAACATCCTTTTCATGTCCACCTTATCAAGTGTATTCAACACCTGGTACACTTCAATCAATCACCCTTCGTTCTTCTAAGCTCCAGTAGAAACATGCCCAGATTGTTGCATCTATTCATGTAAGAGAATCAACTAATTCCAGGTAATAATCTAGTAATCACATATGAACTGCCTCCAAACATGTTTACATTCTTTTTCAAATTAAGGAGACCACAATTTTACTGTATACCAAGCATTCTGAATATTGAGGAGATGTCGGTGTTGGACTGGGGTGCACAAAGTTAAAAATTACACAACACCAGTTTATAGTCCAACAGGTTTAATTGGAAGCACACTAGCTTTTGGAGCGCCGCTCCTTCACACAACCACTTGATGAAGGACCAGCGCTCTGAAAGCTAGTGTGCTTCCAATTAAACCTGTTGGACTATAACCTGGTGCTGTGTGATTTTTAGCATTTTGAATATTGTTGGTCTCGCCAATGCCCTGTATGACTTATCTGTGACACATAATCATACAGTCATAGAGATGTACAGCACGGAAACAGACCCTTTGGTCCAACTCATCCATGCCGACTAGATATTCTAAAGTAATCTACTCCCTTTTGCCAGCACTTGGCCCACATTCCCCTAAACCCTTCCTATTCATATACCCATCCAGATGCTTTTTAAATGCCGCAATTGTACCAGCCTCCACCACTTCCTCTGGCAGCTCATTCCAGCCACGCACCACTCTCTGTGTTAAAATATTGCCCCTTAGGTTCCATTTAAATCTTTCCTCTCTCACTCTAAACCTCTGCATTCTAGTTCTGGACTCCCCTCACCTCACAGAAAAGACCTTGTCTATTTATCGTATCTATGCCCTTCACAATTTTATAAAGCTTGATAAGGTCACCCCTCAGCCTCTACCATTCCAGGGAAAATAGCCCCAGTCTTTTCAATCTCTTCTTATAGCGTAAGCCTGGCAACATCTCTGTAAATCTTTTCTGAACTCTCTCAGGTTTCACAATATCATTCCTACAGCAGGGAGACCAGAATTGCACATATTATTCCAAAGGTGGCCTATCCAATGTCCTGTACAGGTGCAACATGACCTCCCAACTCCTATATTCAGTGCTCTGACGAATAAAGGAAAGCATACCAAACACCTTCTTCACTATCCTATTTACTGTGACTACACTTTCAAGGAACTGTGAACCTGCACTCCAAGGTCTCTTTGTTCAGCAACACTCCCCAGAACCTCACCATTAAGTGTGTAAGTCCCATTGTGATTTGCCTTTCCAAAATTCAGCACCTCACATTTATCTAAATTAAACTCCATCTGCCACTCCTCAGCCCACTGGCCATACAACATCCCATTGTACGTTGAGTTCGCTTTCTTCGCTGTTCATTACACCTCTAATTTTGGTGTCATCTGCAAACTTACTAACTGTATCTCACCCACATGCACACCCTCTCACAGGCTTAAACTCTGTCATACTCATGCACATACACACAATCTCACATGCACACAATCACATGCACATACTCACATGCACACACTCACACTCCTTACCACATACAGACACACTCTCTCTCTCATGCACGCACACACACATAAAAGTCTATCGGGTAAATTTGCATTTGCAGAATTGTATTTGCAGAAGCATTGTCTTTTCTTCAAAAAGTGCACAATCTGCAGGTAGTCAATCCATGTGACCTTTTATAAATTCCTATTTTGGAAACAGAACCAGTCTGACTCAAGACTGGAATATAGACAGACTCTAACATCACACCTTTTGTGCATTGTCTGAGCTGAGATGTCACCTTTTCTTTATAAAACCTTAAGTTATCTCGGGAATGTAATTTGAAAGAAGTTCTGAGATCTACATATTAATGAATCGATACCAGCAACCCATTCTAAAAGATGAAAGATTTAACAGCAATCTAGGTATGTTCAATATGTTGTATCAATTGCATGACACTATGATCTTTTTGCTATAAGTTCTGTGTCTTATGATCCTGCCCCACTAGTTGCCTAATTAAGGAGCAGCACTCCGAAAGCTAGTGCTTCCAAATAAACTTGTTGGACTATAACCTGGTGTTGTGTGATTTTCAACTTTGTCACCCCAGTCCAATATCGGTACCTCCACATCATGTATACATCCTATGTCCACATCTAAATCTTTTATATAAATGATGAAAAGCAGTGGATCCAGCAATGATCTTTGTGGCACATCACTGGTCACAGGCCTCCAGTCTGAAAAGCAACCCTGCACCATCACCCTCTCTGTGGCCAGTTCTGTATCTTCCTGTATTCCATGAGATCTAACCTTGCTAGTTATAGTCTACCTTGAGGAACCTTGTCAAATGTCTTACTGAGGTCCATATTGATCACGTCCACTGCTCTGCCCTCATCAATTCCCTTTGTTACTTCTTCAAAAAACTCAATCAAGTTAGTGAGACATGCACAAAGCCATGTTGACTATCCCTAATCAGTCCTTGCCTTTCCAAATCCTGTCCGTCAGGACTTCCTCCAACTGTTTGCCCATCATCGATGTTGGGCTCACCAGTCTATAGTTACCTAGGTTTTCTTACCATCGTTCTTAAATACTGGCAACACGTTAGTCAACCTCCAGTCTTCCAGCACCTCATCTGTGACTATCGATGATACAAATATCTCAGTGAGAGGCCCAGCAATCATTTCCCTAGCTTCCCACAGAGTTCTCGAGTACACCTGATCACATCCTGGGGATTTACCCACCTTTATGTGTTTTAAGATATCCAGCACTTCCTCCTCTGTAATATGGTCATTTTTCAAGATGTCACCATCTATTTCCCCACATTCTGCATCATCTATGTCCTTTTACACTGTAAACACTGTAACAATATAAAAGCAAATTACTGCTGATACTGTAACAATATACTTGTTTAGTGCTCTCCCATCTCCTGCGGTTCCATGCATAGGCTGCCTTGCTGATCTTTGAGGAGCCCTATACTCTTCCCAGATACCCTTTTGTCCTTAATGTATTTATAAATTCCTTTAGGATTCTCCTCCCCCTTCTCTTTTGCCTCCCTTTACATCCTTCCTTTAGCATTTGTATTCTGGAACATTAAGCGGCCAATCCAGTCCATCCCTGAGACATGTTTCTGTAATTGCTAGGATATCCCAGTCCTGCTCACTCAACCTATCTAAATCCACATGCAAAGTTATTTTCTTCAGAGCATAATTTCCTCACTATCCTTGTGTCATTTGTGAATTTAGCTACCACACTATCATTCACCTCACCTAAATCATTGATATAAACTGTAAAATGTTGAGGTCCAAGCACAGACACCAATGAGATATTGTTGATTACTTCTTTTCAATGAGGCAAATACCCATTTACACACAGTCTCAGTTTTCTGTTCGCCAATTGGCCAGCCAATCTTCTTTCCATACTAATATGTTACTCGTTAGCATTAGCTTTTGTTTTCTGTTATAATTTTTGAGTAGTACCTTATCAAAACTAAGTACAGTAGATTTCTATGCTATATGTCAGTGTAAGATTAAAAATGTCTGTTGACCATGTTTCTTTACTCTCTACACGGTTTCTCAAAAGCATCTGCATCAATGTGCTAAGGACTTAAAAGGCCATATGATCCTTACAGCTGAGCACTTCCAAATAAAAGGATGAGGTGTGTTACTAACTTACTTTTTTATCATTGAAAGGTTTTACGAAGTTTCTCCCTAACCCCACCTCAAGACGTATAACTAATTATCACTTAGTGAGAAACCTCTCAGGGTCAAATGTCGACCAAAAGACTTTTCTTTTATCTAAACAAAGCCTTTCTTGGAAACAAGGCAACTTATTTTTATTCTTTCATGGGAAGTGGGTGTTGCTAGAAATGCCAGCATCTGTTGTCCATTCCTAATTACCCTCGAGAAAGTGACAGTGAGCCATCCTCTTGAAACACTGCAGTTTATCTCCTATGGGTACCTCCACAGAATTGTTAGGAAGAGAGGTCCAGAATTTTGATCCAGCAACAGTGAAGGAATGTCAATACGTTTTGAATCCACACAGGATGTGGTTTAGAGGAGAACTTATGGATGATAAAGTTCCCATTTGTCTGTTTTCCTTGTTTTTTTTGGTGATAGAATTCATGGCATTGGAATGTGCTGGCAAGGAGGCTTAGCAGATTGTTATTAGGTATCTTGTGCATTAAATATAGATTACTACTACTATGCATCAGTGATGGAGGGTGCGAATGCTTAAATTTGTGAACATCGTACCAAACAAGTGGTCTGCCTGGTCCAGGATTGTGTCAAGCTTTCTATCTTTTGTTGGAGATGCAGTGATTTGGGCAAGTGGGTAGTATTACATCATGTCCCTGATTTGTGCCTTGTAGGTAATGAGCATGGTCTGGGGAGTCAGGAGATAAGCTACCTACTTCAGAACTGCCCATCTCTGACTTGCTATTTTGTCATAGTATTTTGATGGCCGGTCCAATTCAGTTTCTGGCTAATGGTAATGCCTAGTATGCTGACAGGTTGGTTTCAGTAATAGTACTACAATTGAATATCAAAGGAAAATGATTAGATTTGCTTTTGTTCTGGATGGTCATTGCCTCGCACTTGTGTGGAAGGTCACTGATGAAGCAGATGAAATTGGTTGGGCTAAGGAGATTACTCTGACAAACTCCTGCACAAATGTCCCTGGACTTAGAAATTTGGCTTCCAGTATCCCTAACTTTCATTGTGCTCTATATGATTACAACCAGCGTAAAGTGTTCCCCTTGATTCCCATTAACTCCAGTTTGGCTAAGGTTATGATGTCATACTCAACCAATGACCCTACCAAGTATGCAGAGGTCAACATTTTTGTGCGTTATTAACTGAGCAGGGAATGTGAATCTCACTGACATGCCTTTGTCACAAAATAATGCAACTTGTTGGAAGATGGTCGAGGAGAGTAATTTCAGTCTGTTGTTAAGGAACTGTATGCCAGGAGGTTAAAATTCATTGTCAGGAAGAGAAATTAGATATCATATAGAAGTAAATTCTGCCAGTACTTAAATGAGTAACTGCAATGAACTGTTTCCTGAAATGAGTGAGTTATCTTGTGAGAAGAATGAGATCTAATCTCTCTGAATCATATAAAATTCTGAGAGAACTTGACAAGGTGGTTGCTGAGAGAATTTTCCCCCTGTGGGAGAAACTAGATTAGTTTAAAAGTAAAGGGTCTCCCATTTCAGTCAGATATGAGGAGAGTTTCTTTGTCTCACAAGATTGTTAGTATGTGAAATTCTGTTCCTTAGAGAGCAGCAGAGGCAGGGTCATTGAACATTTTCAACGCTAGTTAGATAGATTCTTAATTGGCAAGGGAATCAAAGACATGGGTGGACACAAAAGTAGAGTTGAGGCCATAATAGCATTTAGCAGGCATGGGGTGAGGGTATTCCTGCTTCTAATTTAATTGGTTTCTAAACAAACATTCCAGCTGGAATGAAAGCATGGAAACCAGGTGGCTGCTAATATTTTTTGGAACTCTAACTGAAGGTACTTTTGAGCAACATGGAATGAAGGAGAAATTGCCCATTTACAGTTGATGGCATGGGGGGGTTTGTAATCAGCTGGAGATAACAATTACTATCAATGCTACCTCTTTGAACCAAATGACTGCACTGCATGAGAATGTTCAAAGACCGAAAGTCAACCAATTTAAGATCACTGCTTCCCTTTTCCACTAAATCTATCTGGCAGCATCTCACTCATTGTTCAAGGACTGACTCCAAAGACATTCAAACAAAACAGTAATCTCTGTGCTATGATGCCCCTTGATGCAATTCCCAATCATACTTTCTTCACAGTGCAACATTCACATCGACTCTTCCATTTCTCATTTCACTTGTCTCTTTTTGCATCTTCTATTTTCTCTGACTAGCACTGAGACTTAAAACAGCATCCATTGACCAGCTTTAATTGTGATTTGGTCTGTTTTCCTTCTTTTAGGAGAAAGTGGCCCATAATTAATGAGAATCTCAAGATGCTGACAAGAACCCTGAACTTTGACATCTCACCTGCCCAGAACAACTGCTTTGACTCCTGGGGTTGTGCACAACAGATACAGATGATGAAAAATAAGGGATTATAGGTCTGTTGCATCACCATTTCATGGTGTCAGAGCACTGTATCTTTGAAAGCAAACTTTTCCTTCTCCTTCACTGTAACTGCTCAGCTTGACTGATTTTAGTTACTTTCCTACAGGATGAAAGACAACAGGGTGAAAGACAGCAGTAATCTTAAAAGGAAGACAATTAGGCAGTGGTTGTTCTTTATACCACTTCATACAGTCATTAATTATTTTTCTTGCATTCACCAAATCCAGTCAAATCCACTCAGTAGATTTAAGAAATGCAAATCAATTTTTATCAGCACTTGCAGTACCAGATATGAGGAAGCTGGAACAGTTGCGAGAAAATTAAATTGGAATGGATGTGACCCAGACTCAGGATGCATCAATCCTTTCTGAACAAAATTCTGTTCATCCAAATCTTTGGGTGCCTAATTTGAAATCTTGATGGAAGCAATGAAGAAGGTCTTCGGAGATTAATGGCATATTTTTCACTACCTTCCAAAAAGGCATTGTGTCTATGTAGGAATCCCTTCATCTATTTTGTTTAAGAGAGGCCTCTCAACCAGTCAGTACCTTCACTTAGAGGTATTATCTATGTGTCTTCATGGATAGTATCAAGCAGCTTCCAATATCTTTGGGATGCCATCTTTCTGGGGGTACAAGAATTTCAAAAAACCATTACAACCCTTCATTGCTTAGTGGGTGATCTGACTGAGGGACCTGTGCCTCGAATGTGGCAGATTGCACTCATAATCCTGATGTATCTTCCAACTGCAAAATGTGAGGCTCCTGTTCTGCCACCTTATATGTCTGCTTTGTAGCTGGGAAGAAACAAAACTGGTGCCGAAGTAGCAACAGTTGAATTGTAATCTTCAGGAGGGTCATCCAGAAATTAACTACTGTGAGAAGAGGACCACAGTTCTAGGAGGTTCATGGTTATTGTTTTCAACCAGACAGTTTTGTTCATTAGATAGCATCCAAAAAGAGCAGCAATACAAATTTGTAGATACAGCATAAAGAGGTGTACATAAGAATGAGTTACAATGCAATGATGCAAAATGACAGTGGTGTACTGGTGGAATGTGATCAATGTGAGATAGTTTGTGTGGAATGCATGATCCCTGAATGCATTCACATTCAGGATTATATGTAGCTAAGGCATGCTATGTGCTTGCATTCATTTAATGGTCACAGGAGATGTTTTTCATTTGTTGTAATCATTTTTTTCTTATAGCTGTTAAGTATTGTTCTCCTCCCTTCTCCTTTTGCTCTTTTGCAAAGCACTTCCCCATTTCTGCCATGATTTCCTCCTAATGGATTGTCCATCACAGCATTCTGTACTCCACCTCCAAAATGATCCAAGCACCAAAATCCATCATTTAGCACTCCAGTAGCATGCCAAGATGGGGCGGAATCTTATACTTTAATTACTAAGTATGGGTTGCATTGAATTTTTTCGAGTTTTGTTGTGGTTCGTGAGTTTGCTTGATGTACGTTACCAAACTTGCCTCACTAATGATCTACCATGCCATTATAGCGTCTTATGTCTGATTTCTGCCACAAATCACCACCCAGCAAATATTCTAGCAAACCATGCATCTGTGTGATTTTTAAAAATCCCTTCTACACACAGACAGGCCCTATCAGTCTGGAACTGCCCTGCAGTTCCTGATCTTTCCCTCAGACACATGGGCTCACTATGAGGGCAGGATCCTGGAGAACCCTTTGACAGGGTAGTGCTAATGCAGAATTTCCTCTTACCCCAGAATTAGCACTGGAGGCCACAACACCAGAGCATGTCTGATTGGAACAATGTTGCCATCTGGGTAAAAGCTATCTCAGTGATCTAGAGGAGCACACAACATTGCAGGTCAGTGTCCTTCTCCATTCCACCAGGGTACGTTCCATCAGCTTCTCTTCAGTAACTTACTTTCACTCTATCTTTGTTACTATACCCACTTCCCACCAAGGCTCATGATCTACCATGCTCGTTAATGCCTGCAACATATTTCCCATTTCCTTTCACCTACATCTACGCCCAATACCACTCTACCTGCATGCCTTCTATGCTGCCGACTCACTCATTCAATGCACAGGAGGATTTGAGCTATAGGGAGAGGCTGAACAGGCTGGGACTGTTTTCCCTGGAGTGTTGGAGACTGAGGGGTAACCTTATAGAGGTTTACAAAATTATGAGGGGCATGGATAGGATAAATAGGCAAAGTCTTTTCCCTGGGCTTGGGGAGTCCAGAATTAGACTAGATTGGGTTGGGATATCTGGTCGGCATGGACGGGTTGGACTGAAGGGTGTGTTTCCATGTTGTACATCTCTATGACTCAATGACCTCCCCATCTGCACTAACAATAATGGCATTGCCACCCACGTCTATCATTGTTAATACATTCCTCTCTCTCATTCCATAAGGATAACAGCCAACAATAGGGCAGAAGTGTCAAGATGGTGGTGTACTGCCCATCATCCAGCTCAGAACCTCTAACGTAGAAAGAATCCTGACAGTAACCACACGAGCAGGTCCTGGACTGGTATCATTGGCTGCCCTTAACTTGATTGAAGACTGCAGCAATGTGTGCTTAGTATCTCTGGCTGAGGGGCAGAGCGCAAAAAGGCAAGGTGATGCAATTTAAGACAAGGATGCTATGAGCATCCAGATAGGCTCAGAATGAGTGAGCACTATAAGAGTCTGGAGATGCAGCCAGTCCAATCCAAAGTGCAACACTGAAGTGCAGAGGCTCATCTTGTTAACTGATTGCAGGAAAGACGTGAAGGCCAGCACATATTGGGTGCCAATATCCATGGATGTAGGATGTGTATAACTGATGCCCATGGAATGTGCCCTGAGATGTTGGTGCCTGGAGATCATTAGCAAGCTAAATCTGCCAAGTGCTTGCTCTGGCTTTCTTGTCGAGTTTTCCTGATGTTGAGCTTGCTTGGTGAGATGGGAGGCTTTATATTAATATCACAAGTTAGGCAGTTCACAAGGTACTTGCAAGCAATAATCACTGTAAATTGGCTGCTGCTAAGTGAGAATCTTGCCTCACTGTGTGTAAATGATAAAAGATAGCATGGTTGTTCCCAAAGTTGGAATGGGCCTGCACTGCCACCCGATTCTGCTACACATCTTGCCATATCCCATATTGTTCAGAACTCTATAAGATTTCACCCTTTTTAAATGTTTAATCAATAGCTATGATAGGCAGCTAAACAGATATCAAATGTCAAGGAAGCAAGTACTTCCTGAAAGTCACCAAGACAGTTCCCGAAATGCTAACAAACATGGCAGACATACATAATCAGAGATGCCGGTGTTGGACTGGGGTGTACAAAGGTGACACAAACACCTGATGAAGGAGCGTCGCTCCGAAAGCTAGTGTGCTTCCAATTAAACCTGTTGGACTATAACCTGGTGTTGTGTGATTTTTAACTTTATACATAATCAGGGCTCTCAATGTTTGGAATTATGAACAGAAATTTTCATAATCCACTTATATCATCTAGCAGGATGGTTACACCCCAAGGTACCCTTGTCACCCTCCCAGACAACTGCCAAAATGGCAGAAATCAATGTTATTGGCCAAATTAGATAATACAAGTGTCTAAGACCAAACAGCATACGTTTAAGATGAGGAACAAGTTGTGCAGAGGAGATCTGAGAAAAATTCTTTTCACCTGAAGGGTGGCATATATATATGTGTGGAATGTGCTGTCTCAGAGGATGGTGCAGGCAACATTTAAGAAGCATCTGGATGATTACTTGAATGTCAGAGGATAGCAGGTTATGGACCAACTGCAGGTAAGTGGGATCACTGTAATTTGATGCTTGTTGGTTAGCATAGACATGGTGAGCCAATAGGCCTGTTTCTATGCTGCATGACTATGACTCTAAGATGTGGTTCCAAACAGATTCATGTGTACAATTAGTGTCTAGCAGGCTGAAGCTGAACGCTGCAAGTGTCATCAGTTGGAACACTCGAATGAATTGGCTGGGATTGTGGCCACACTTGGTTGAGTACCATGCACACTGCTCAGAATCCAAGTATAACTTCAAACTCTGGCTCCAGCATTGGCGCTGAGCAGGCATCAAGTGTGAGTTTTCCTTAGGACTCAGGCCTGGGTTATTGTCTGCTATCTTAATAGAGTCCAAAAACCCTGATTAATAACCTGTAGGAGACAATAAATAAGAGAGACCTTCGTGTGAAATCAATGGCATGCCTTAAAACTTGAAGCCTGATTGTGCAAAAGGAGCATCCAGACACAGTCAGCAACATCTTTTCTTTATAAGCTGAGAGAACTGTAATATACCTCTACACAACAGCAGGCTTTATTTTGAAAAAAAGGTCACATCTAATAAAATGGCAAGTTTATTGGGTAAGCAGCTGCAGAACAGAGCATTCAGAAGCATATAGATATATAGTCTTTAAAATTATAATCAGTCTTTAACTTAGACCAAGTAATGTTTAAGATATAAGTAAGGTAAGATCCTTAGTATATTTAATATTATTTAAATTACAGAAGTAAACTTAAAAAGAATATTTAAGGAAATATGACTGTAGGGTGACCAAATCTTGTAAGTGAACATCAAATATTAAGGTTTGACAAGCAAAAACGAAAGGAAAGTCGGGTAATGTTGTTAAAGAATGAAATCAGAGCAAGAGTGGGAAAGAATATTGGCTTAGAAAATCATGATGTAGATTCTCTTTGGTTGAATCAAAGAAGCAACAAGAAGCTGAAACCATTAATTTGTGTTGTCCATGAATACCTAGGAAATAATGGAGGGATGTATAAAGGGCAATACCGATTATCACGGATGGCTTTATTCTGCAACTTGACTGAGCAAATCAGATGGACAAGAATAACATGGAACATAAAGTTGTGCAGGGCATCATGGATTGTTCTTAGAACAGTACATCACACAATTCACCTGGGAACAGACTATTTCATATCTAATAATGTATGAAAAGGTGGGATTAATAAAAAATATCCAGGATTAAGGATCCTCTAGGGAACAGTAATCATAAGGCAGTAGATTTTCAAGTTCAGTTAGAGGGAGAGCAACTTGGGTCTCAAACAAATGTTCTCAACTTGAATAATGGGCATTCCAGATTTATGAAGAAACATTTGTCCCAAATGGGCTGGGAAAATAGATAAGAGTCAGTTAGTGGCAGACATTTAGGTAGATGTTTCATCAAGCTCAGCATTCAAGCACCAACTGAGAGAAAATGAAACTTGGTACATTTTACACCAAGAGCTTTGATGATCAGACATACACAAACTTGCAGAAGAAAGTGTTAACATGGGAATGTGAAAGATTTAAGTGCAAGTAATGACAGATACAATTTTGAGAGCAATAGCAAGACCAGCTTTCTTCTGCAGCTATAAATAATATTCTACTGGCAACAGGGGAGGCTTAGAAAATTCATGCAGCTCAAAAATCTGATAAAGAGTGTACAAGGTGAGATAACTGTTTGCAAGGGTAGTCGAGAAAGAGCAAGAGCTGAACCCTTGATAATAGTGGAAGATTTATTGGTGTATGGTTGTACAATGATAAATCCAAAATCGAAATTAAGAAAAAGCCCACAGAAATTCTATGACAGACATCTCAGTATCACAACTTGCAGGGCATGTACACAATCATCAGTTTGTTGGCCAGACATTTTGAAAGACATTCAAGGTTGTGCCAAAGGTGTGCCAAACACAACCAACTGTTCATGGAACCAATGGTTTCATCAAGATTTTCAGAAAGGTCTGGCAATAGATTTGTTCAATTTTAAGGGAAGATGTATTTAGTCATGGCTGATAATTATTCAAGATGAAATGAACTGGTGAGACGTCCGTCAACAACAGGAGACTCATTATCAGAGCATTGAAAAGGATCATCAAGTTTTCTCCAAGAATTTGTATCAGACAATGGAACCCAAATTGTGAATGAAGATTTCAGAATGGAGTAGGCATCAATCAGGTGACAGGTTCTCCACTCTACCCAGTTGAATGAAGAGGCAGCAAGAGCCATCAAGACTCTGAAGTCACTGATTCGGAAAAAATCCAGACTGAGAATTAGATCAATTCAGTCACTGAACAACACCATTGAACAAATGGTATTCATTGGTGAAACTGTCAATGGGGAGAAGATTAAAAACAGATGTACCTCCTTAGCTTCAGAGCACAGCCTCAGGCAAAACATATAATTTCAGAACACAAGAAAGTAAAACAATAGAGAAAGCCAAGCAAAAGGCAGTAGATATGGTACAACTCTAAACACAAGACAAAACCTCTGAAATAGGGTTAAGGGAGAGGACTTTAGATGACACAGCGGTCATAAAACAGATCAATAAAGATCTTTCGTTATCAGAATGCCTCAAGGGAAGGTCAGAAGGAACAAGAGGTATTGATATTACTCCAACCATTATGATTATTATAGCCCGAGGATAAATTATCCCTATATCAGATGGTATTCAGAAAAGTACAATGATTCCAAAGTGAAATATGATCATCCTAGTGCTTGGTTCAAGCAAACCAGATTGGGATGCCCAGTGAGAGTTGCAGATCTGTGAGACTTGGACTTCGAGGACAGTTGAAGATGATGCTAATGGTGATAAATGAATATGGTATTAATGATGTTAATAATTACATTATGATTTCAAAGCCTACTTAAGCAAGTGAAAATAAACTATTGCTGATCAAGTAGAATGAAACATGTGCAATATATGCAATGAGATTCTTATGTTACTGATAACACGACTGACATTAGTAAGGGATACAACAGAAGATAGACACCAATTATATCCCTCATATGAAGTTGCAAGTAAACTGTTACTTTTTTTCTCTCTTCTAGTGATTGGCGTACTCAAAGTACATTAATATGGGTGCTCCTGGAGAATATTAATGACATGAAACCAGAAAGATTGACTTTCTTGGGCTGATACAAAATAGAATGGCAGAGGCAATCTTCTGTTCTGGACAAAAATGACTCTGCAAATGTGTTGATTTTAACAGGAGAGACGGTATGGGCTGTCAGAAAATGCAATCAGAATACTTAGATTGCAAATGACTAGTTAGATATGTCAACCTGAAGAACTAACTAGTAAATTCACAAGAGACATTGTGACAAAAAGTAGCCCCAGGCCTATATTGGAAGGGATCAACTACTTTCTGAATCAAAACAGGGGTGATACAGATCTATGAAACTTAAATTTGTATATAAATTAAATGCTGATGCTGGCCATTCTGCAAACTGGACTGGATTGATAACTCCTTCGCCTTCTAGCCTTCTGATTTTTGCCTCAATTTTTGCCTGTAAGGCAAATAGCAATGGGCAGGCCATGCAGAATCATGTAATTGCTTTCTGGTCGATATGCAAGGTGGCCTGGGCTCCTTTGATAGTCCCTAGACCTTCCTGAAAAACTTCCTGGTATCTAATTAGAACTTCATTCAGACAGCCATTTTCAAACTGAAAGATGATGAGCTGATCTTGGTGAATCTTTTCAACTAATTTCACCCAATCAAGCCTGGGCCTGACTTTTTTACTACAATCAGTGATAACTAAACCAGCAATTACTGCTGCCTCACAGCGCCATGGACCCGGGTTCCGTTCTAGCCTCAGCCAACTGGATACATAGAGTTTGCACATTCTCCCCGTATCAGCATGGGTTTCATCTGGGTGCTCTAGTTTCCTCCAACAATCCAAAGATGTGCAGGTTAGGTGAGTTGGCCATTCTAAATTGCCCATAGTGTTCAGGGATGTGTAGGTTAGGTGCATTAGTCAGGTGTAAATATAGGATAATAGGGTAGGGGAAGGGTCTGGGTGGGTTACTCTTCCGAAGGTTGGTGTGGACTTGTTGAGCCAAAGGGTCTGTTTTCACACTGTAGGCATTCTATGATTCTCATAAGAGAAAAGAACTGAAGTTGAACCCTTAACCTGTAAAGGTCCCTGAGTATAGGTTCTCAGTCTAGCTGAGGTCTTGTGCAAACCTAAGGGTTGGAGTCCAGAGACAATTTTGTTAAGGACTGGTTCTGCGATCACTGAAACAGCTGCACCGGCCTCAACCTCCATTGAAATTGAGTGACCATTTATCCAGACATTTATTTTCATTGACTCTGATTTGGATGTTGCTAAGCAACTTAACTGCTCCAAACCATACATAGGTGGACTTTCCAGGCTGTGCACTCTCCTGGCTACTGGCTGACGAATCCTCTTACTCAAATAGGTCTTGCTCCCCATAATAATATGCCATTCTCGACTGTGGTCTGAGCTCTCTGGGTCCAAAAAGATCTCATTTCCAGTTGTGATGGCCCTTTGCTGTCTCAGGTCCCCATTACAGCAGCAACTATAATGACTTGCCAGCTCAGACCCTGAAGAAAATTTTATCCATTTGGCTGAGACTTGGCTTTGTTTTGGGAGTGACCTAGAGTCCCTCTGTTCAGGATATGTCCTGAATGATGCCATGCAATTACCTTCAGTCAAATGGTGGTCCCCAAGCTCAGTCAGACTGGCGAAGTTGTCCACTTCCGTTGGAATACCCTGAAACTCATATGCTGCACTTGCCACATTTTCCAATGATAAAGCCAGATGTAGCGCCTGTTTGAAGTCCAGTTGGGCTTCAGCTATTGGAACTTTTGCATGGTTACATCATTAATTCCAAATACAAACACACTCTCAGCATTTCATTCAGATTAATCCAAAGTCACAAGTCTTTGCCAGTCATCTTAACCTTGTCAAAATCCCAACATGGATTTGCCTGGTTCCCAAATTGCTGAATAAAACCAATAGCATCTCAGAATTAGAGGAGGCTTCAGGTCGTAATATTCCTTAACTACGTCTGTCAACTCTTGAAAGATTTTAGTTTATTATGCCTCAGGGAAAGTTAGGCTCCTACTAACTGAAAAAGCTGTGGATCCACAAGCTGTCAGGAGAATTAATCGTTGCCTTTCATCTGCCTCAATGCCGTTATCTGGAAAATAAAAGTAGTCCTTCCACATTCTGGGCCCAGTCATTGACAGCAGGATTGAATGATTTAAGCTTCCCAAATCAGATAAGATTTGGCATAAGATAAAGCCTTCAAATACTAGCAATGTTGTCAGAAATGCTTTCCCTAACTCAAACACGACCGTTGTGAGAGAATTTCTTCAGCAGCATGCTATTCCTTGCTTACCACTGAAATAGCTCTACAGATGCCTGTATGCCATCACCAAGTCACCCTTAATTTACACTTGGAGAGTTCTTGACACTGATCCAGCTCACTCAGAGTGAACAGAATGTCTGGCACCCTGATTTTATCTGTCAACCAGGGCTCCTTGATTGGACCAGATTAATAGCCTCAACCAGGAAATTCACGTTATATGCGGTCCACCTGGTTGACCACTTTGCAATCACTACACAGGCCTTCAGGTTTCTTTACAAATTTGGAGGAATATGGCCATATAAAATGAGTGCTTATAGGTGAACGTAAAAATGTTACAGCATTTTAAAAATAATTTTTATTTAGTGTGTTATTCATGCTTTTCCATTTTTAAATAACAAATAAATAACTGATGGGAAACTAAGTCTGAAGCCAAGTGAATGTTCTTGTTTTATCTAGGGTGCTGGTCGTTGAGCTGGTGCTTGGTATGGGTAGACTGCATGATACAAATTGCAGTGCTAAGCAAGAGGTAGTACAGTCATTCTAACCTAGGCCCTTACCTACAGGAAAAGAAAATGACAGTTACAAAGCATAAGATAAAGCCTTCAAATACTAGCAAGGAAATAGAGATATTAGCAGTAATTTTAATTTTTACAAAGTCAGAAAAATGGTGATAATAAATTGGTTATCTGTTTTCACCTTTCCAGATTGTATTTTTCATGAAGTCAGTAGAAAAAAAAAGAATCATATCAGGTATAAACAATTAAGTGATTTAGTAATGTTCATTTATTGTCTTTGTATAAAGTTCCAATTAGTCCCTTTTGAGGATGATGTAGTAGCTCAGGAAATAGGAAAATAGCTTTCTCTGTGCAATTTGCAGTAGATTGAATGAACTTTAAATAAAAACTGACCACATTGAATGAATCAAGATGCTCCACAAGGCCAACAGACATGATAAAGTAAATGAACCTTCTAAATGCTGCAAGCTGTTTTTGACAGATGAAAGATGTCCTGGGCAGGAATGTCTCCCATATTTTAATGACTGGCTTTGAGGCTCACAGATGATTTAATCAACAATTGACAAGAAAATATGACATAAATGAAAATTAATGCAAGCTAAATAACATAGGGACAACTTTTATTCTAAAAAACTCAGAATACTGATGGCTTTTTGTATTAAGGGCAACCTTTCATAGGTTAATATTACAAATCCAGGTCTGCAAATGAAAAAGGATATTAAAGATGTTGGAGTGTAGGACACTTGTTTGATGCCAATTAAATAGCTATGTTGAGACTGTGGAGCTGATCACTTGTTGGTGTTCTTTATATTAGATTAGATTAGATTACGTTACAGTGTGGAAAGAGGCCCTTCGGCCCAACAAGTCCACACCGACCCGCCGAAGCGCAACCCACCCATACCCCTACATTTACCCCTTACCTAACACTACGGGCAATTTAGCATGGCCAATTCACCTGACCTGCACATCTTTGGATTGTGGGAGGAAACCGGAGCACCCGGAGGAAACCCACGCAGACACGGGGAGAACGTGCAAACTCCACACAGTCAGTCGCCAGAGGCGGGAATTGAACCCGGGTCTCTGGCGCTGCGAGGCAGCAGTGCCACCGTGCCGCCCACAAATACAGAAGATTTAGCACACATGAATTAATTCCCACATTTGTGGCAGCTTGTGACTGATATATGAGGTTTGATTCTAATACTTGTCTGAGTTTAAAGTGAAGGAATTCATCTGTTCATACTTCGGTGTAATCTTGGATTCTTGATGCGTGAGCTAGTACACTTGGATGCATAATTGCTTGCTAATTTTTAATTAAAAGGAACTTATTTCAGAAAGCTTTATATCCAAATATTTTTGTGAGTCTGTCTGAACTCCGAAAGCAAGAGAACATTGTATGAGGATAAGGAATATGGGAACCTGGTTGGTTGGTGACACCACACTTACAAGTATGGCATTTTTTTTTCATCGTTTCTTTTAGCAATCAAGGGTCTGCAAGCAAGAATCACAGGGTCCGAGGTTCCCTGTTGGTGGTCATCCACAAACTTGACCTATACCTAGAGGAATTAATACAACATCCTAAATAGCAACTCTAAACCAGAATATATCTCTTCTGTGACCATGACACTGTCAAAGGGCTAGTGTAGTCTCTGTGGTGACAATACTGAGTTGGAGGCAATCTAGTAGTACAAAGTTTAAGTCATTAAGCTCGTACACTGTGAATGAGTCCTACCCTTAGTGTTGACAATTGGTAAAATATTGCTTTCATCCTGAGGGATTAGTAATCTTGAATCAAATGTTGCACAAATTCCAGGCAAAGAAAGGACAGAACTTGTAGAAAAAAAGGACAGAAATTGCTGCTGAAACTCAGCAGGTCCAGTAGCATCTATGAGGTGAAAGCTGAGTTAATATTCTGAGTCTAATGACTGTTCAGACGAGTCATTGGACTTAAAACATTAACTAAGCTCTCTCCCCACAGATGCTTCCAGACCTGTTGAATTTTACCAGCAATTTCTGTTTTTGTTTCAGATCTCCAGCAAATGCAACTCTTTGTTTTATTTTACTGTACTAAAAGGAGTCCACTTACCTCGGTATGCCTTACTAATTCTAAAAACATCTTCTCATTTGCTTCCTGATCTACCAATCATTTGCTGTGCCACTTTCTTCCATAATGCAAAAACTAATAACTTTCTTTGTTTCATATCTTACAACTGGACTTTTATTGCTTCATCACTGAGTGGGATCATCCTTATGATATAACTTCTGCTATGACTCAGGTTTTAGACATTTGAAAAAAGAGCCCCCTTTAAAGATGATACCTTCCTATAAATGGAAAGGGTTGGCTCACGATCGTGAATGATTCGTAGGTAGTTTGTCAACACATATATGTGAACATAAGGAACAAGAACAGGAACAGGATTAGGACATTCAGCCCTTGCAGCCTGCTTTGCCATTCAACGAGACTATGGCCAATCTTTTGCTTTACCACTTTTGTCCTGGAGTATTCTTTTATCATTTGATGTCTTTAACACATTGAAATCTATTGATTTACGTATTGAATATATTCAATGATTGAGCCTCCAGAGGCCTTTGCAGCAGAGAATTCCAAAGTTTCACCCCCTCTCAAAGAAGAAATTATTTTTCACCTCAGTCTTAAGTGGCCTGCACTTCATTCTGAGACTGCCATCTGGTCTATACATTATCCCCCAGCTGGAAAACATTCTTCCTGTGTTTACTCATTTGATTACTGTAAATATTTTGCATGTTTCAATAAGACCACCTCTCATTCTTCTAAACTCCAATGGATGAAGACCTGGTCTAATTAAAGTTTCTTCATAAGACAATCCCTTCATCCAGGAAGTAGTTTGGTGAACACAACACTTCCTCCATGGCAAATATGTTTTCTGTCAGTCACATGATTTGCACCACAAACACACCCATTCTCATTTCTATGAAATTCAGGCTGGTATAGAAATAAGAATTAAAATGTTTAAAAGAAAATTAAGATAGACGGCAGTTAATACTGTGTTCGGGTAATTGGTGTAACCTCCCAAATTTGCATTACCCCAGTAAAAAAATCTCACTTGTCAAATTAACATAAAGGGCAATTTAAGGTCTTCTTTCTGTAATACTGTATGTGTAAAGTTGAAAGGCTGCCTGATTGAGGTTTACTATATATGCCGTTAGACAGAGAATGGCAGACAAACTTGGAAAATCGTCTTCAATAGATTCTTGCAGAGAGCAACACAATTTCACAAAAAAAGCCCCTGTGTAACCAAGAGAGGCTTACAGGTTGAGTTCATAAGGAATTCCCTGAGCCATCTCAAATCTGTACTTTATCAATTTGGCGCTGCAAGCAGGGTTCGAACAAGAGCTACGTTTGAGTGAAACTGGAAAAGAGGAACTCCACCTAAGGGTCAGACTTGAGACCAATGGGCCCACAAGGTAAGATTATACCTTGATTGGTCTCAGTCTGCATCTTTGTGTGATGCTTCCCTCATTTCACTCTCACGGTGCCCTGACAGAACCCTAAATGAGATTGTTTAAAAAGGTACCAAAAACAGAAACTGTCAAGATTTGAGAATGTCGAAAATATTTTGTAGAAAGCATTAATCTTGTTTGTTGTTGGGTTGTTGATTAGTGAAAGTTTTAGGTCGAGATTATCTTGTCTGCTTGGCTTGTCTTACTTTGCCGTTTTGTCTTGTTTGTCTGCTATGGTTTTGTTCTGTTTGTTGTGGTGTTTGTTCTTTGGTTATGAAATATAGAGGGTGGTTGCTGCTTTTGTTGCGTTAAAAAAAAGCTGGCCACTGATACAATTCTTGCACAATTAGTTAAGCAGCTATGTGCCACAGCCAGGATTTATGAGGCTAAAACTCCCTAACTTTGACTTCTAGAATGTGAGTGCCTCATTACCCTTAAAATGTTCCGTGTATGTGAGAAAGATGGTGTGAGAGCAAGAGCAAGATAGACAGACAGAGACTCAGCACTGATTTCCTGCAGCTTGCAGAAAGTTTAACCCTTTGAGATTTGGTTTGGGTGCACATTTGCTTGTTGGTGAATGAATGTTTGTATTTTGTGGGATTGGAGCCCCTGTGGTAATTGGGGTTGGAGCCCCTGTAGATCAGTAGTTTTGTGAAGATTTAAAGTAGGTAGGATAAATACGGGTGCAACCCTAGATAAGATGGAAGACAAATGTCCCCTAACAAAAATAATAAGTCCGTATCCTAATTGAGAAACAATTAAGGAGAATATCAGTCGCAGCTGCTCAACAGAATAAGGATTGGCCTCTAGGAGGCACACATGATTTAAATCTACTCATTAAAATTGAACAAGGGATTTGGGAAGAAAGAATGGGAAGTAAGCAGAAAGAAGCCATATCAGCGTGGAAAAAGGTAGATAGGGAAATATGGGAAAAATACATGCAATCAGCATGGAGACAAAACTGGATTAAAAGGGGAATTAGTCCGTTAACTGAGGAAGGATCTGAACTAAATTGGACAGAACTAAAGCACAAATGTGAAGCACATGATTTAGAAGTAAAATTGGAATTGGCTGGGGAAAAAATTAAAAGAAAAGAAAGTAAAGATTCAGAATCTACACTGAAATGTCAGAGGCCCCAAACAAATGGGAAACAAGTGAATAAACAACAGACTGCAGCTGCAGCCATGCAGGACGAAACTGATAACAAAGACCGTTGGTTATATCCCAGCCTCCCCTCTTCCAAAGACTCCTTACTGAAGAAATCTGATCCATCTGTGGATGGAGGAATGGGACTCTGATTCGGAGAAGGAAATACTTTGTGCCTCCTGTCCTGTCAGCCGACCTCTTCCGGCTCCCTGCCTGAACTCTTCCCCTTACTCTGATGTCGACCCTGCTGAGGCTCATGCCCTTCCCCCAACTGTTCAGCTAAATAAGGATTCGGTTTACCACGAACCCGCTGCCCACCGCACCAGGAGTCAATTAAAATTACAACGTGGAAGGAACATTGAAGATATTCCTTTGATTTCCACTGCCCTTATACTAATTTAACGAACTGCAATCAAAGTTTTGGAACCCTAATATCAGTCCTTGCACTCACCCTGATGTGGGAGGGCCAAAGAGAAACTTCCTGAATAGAAGAGTTCCTAACCTATTGGCCCTGAATCCAGGACAAGCCCAATTTGTGGATCTTTATCAACCATGGAAACCTCATGAACTCTCAAGCATTATCAATAAGGCTCCAGATTATGGAAAGAATCCAGAGGGATTTGTTAATTACATTATTAGGACTAGGACCATTTATAATGCTGCCTCCTAAGACCTACTTCACCTTGTAGAATGCATCCTTTCCCCTGAAAAATGGGCTGAGTTCTTAGAAATTTTACAATGTAATAATCATGCACAGCTTGTAGTCCGGCACCAGGCTGAACCTAACAGATCAGATTGGATTATTACCTGTCTCCGCCAAGCAGTGCGTCGTGCGGTTGATGTGAGTAAAATCTTAACATGTAACCCAACTCAGGCGAAAGGGCTGAGGAGTTCCTTGTCCATTTTAAGGAATGCTATGATGCTTACTCTGGTGATGCTAACTACCCAGAAGGGCGATCACCCCAATTTAATGCTCTATCTAATGCTCTAGCCTAACACAGAAAGCTATTAAAACCCACAACATCCACTGGCAAGATGCCATGGTTGCACAATTGAGCCGAGAGGTTTATTACTTCTGTGAACTAAAGGATCCCAACAGTAAGGCTACCATCGACAAGGTCAAGACAGAACTTGCCCAAACTACAGGGACTAAATCTAAACCTAGGATTCAAAATAGCTTTTTCCATCCGCACGGTCAGTCAGGCTATCAAATGGAACCCTCATATCATTATTGCAGTACGGCAGGGCAGTAGGACTGGTACCGTGTATTCACAGCATCCCAATGGATCTTGGTGTCCTCCTATGTATCCTCCCCAACAGTCCATAATGCCCGTTGTAAAACTACTTGTAAAATTTTAGTGAGGGAAATCATACCCAGATTTGGAATACAGTAACGGTCTCTTCCAGTAATGGCCCCTACTTCTGTGCGGAGCTAAACAAGGCACAATGTAAGAGTTTGAATATGAATTAAAAATCCCATTGTGCCAACCATCCCCAAGCAGCGGGAATTGTAGGAAGAGCCAATGGTACCTTAAAAGGTCAGCTAAACAAGTTGGTAGAAGAAACAGGTCTTAATTGGCCGCAAGTACTTCCAATTGCCCTTTTTGATATGAGAACCATGACACAGAAAAAGACGGGATTCTCGGCGACTGAACTGATATATGGAAAGCCCCTGAGGACTCCCTGGTCTGCACCATTAACTACCCAACACCCTGTTGATGTGCATGTCCTCATTCCTAATGAAGGGCTTTTACCCGAAACGTCGATTTTCCTGCTCCTCGGATGCTGCCTGACCTGCTGTGCTTTTCCAGCACCACTCAAATCTAGACTCTGATCTCCAGCATCTGCAGTCCTCACTTTCGCCTAACAGGTCAAAGAAGCCGATTGAGTACCAGGGAAGGAAGAAGAAAAACTCCAACGTTTAAAGACATTAATCCTGGTGACTACGTACTATTGAACGACATTAATTGTGAAAAACTGGGCCCCCGCTGGAAAGATCCTTATCAAGTTCTTTTGACAACTGAAACTGCATTAAAACATAGAAGGACATTAAACATGAGTCTACAAAGGGCATTGCAAGCTTGTATCCCCCTCACAGTCCTAGTGTTAGTACTGATACAGGCCTTCAATGAAAATCCAACCCAAGTACATGCTCCCAGATGTAACCAACCCAACTGTGATATCTCAGACTGGCTAACATTCCAATGTGACTGTATAAATGAAACCTGTATCAATACCATTGGAAATCATGAATGCAGCTGCCCAGCTGAAACTCATTGAAACTACTCACATTGTGTATCGAAACATCACTCTCGATCTTATTGTCATCCTCGCAACTTCTATGCCAGTCATCATGAGATGGCACAATTCCATAAGCTCATCCGCTCTGTCAACTGAAAACTGTTACTTTGAAATGTTTGTCTGTTCCCTTTCAAAATGAACCGTACAGATTGCAGTATTGAGCACATAATACCGAGATCACCAAACTCTAAGGCACCTACTGCCATGACACTGACCAACTATACTTTCTCGACGGAATCCTCTCCTGTCCAACCTACCGGAACCAGAAGAGGTCAGCTGACAGGACAGGAGGCACAAAGGCAGAAATACCTCTACACGTTTCCTGTATTCAGTAGCTACTATAATTAACAAGACAAGCTGGAAAGAAGACCAAAAATACTATGCACTCCCAATCCTCCTTCTGTTACTAATGGTTTCTTTCTTCAAGCTAAATGCTCTGATCCATGTGTTATCTGCTCACTCTTCTGATGCTCATTCTGATGTACAGTGTATAAATAGGACTCACCCAATCTCTCATTTGTGGTAGAAAAACCCATTCAGTAGAAGGAGTGTGTCGCTGTGTGAAGTGCACTAACAAACCTAAAGGTTTCAATGTTAACATTGTTCTGTTGTTAGAATGGTGTGTTGAAAGACTTTCCGGTACCCACGGCATCATAGCAAGTTAAATAAAAACTATGTAAAAATATTATCAAAGACACTGGTCTTGCTCTTACTCTCCATCCGTTAATCTGAGTTGACTCAACATTCACTCACAGTAGTACACCCTTGGAACTCCTTTTAGCCTTCACTAGCTATGTGAAAACAAAGCCTATCCATATTTACCCAATGACTGGTATGGACGTTGTGCCCTAGTATACACCTTACCACTTTTTACCCTGACTATGAAGTACCTGAAGTAGATAATGAATGGAACGCCCACCAACATGTGAATCAGTACAGATCAAAACGTAGAAGAAAAACAAAATGGGGCCTCCACAACTTCTTCCATCAACAAACTTGGTGGTCCAGGTTACTGGGAGGTCTTATTCCTGGCTGGGGTGTTGAGATGGCTCTAGATCAGATAAGTGACCTTGCGTATGACATCGAAAAACTTGCCAACTCAACTGCCCACGCTTTGAAGCTGGTGAACAAAGAGCTACAGGAAACCCAGATGATGATGCTTCAGAATCAGCTAGTGCTAGATTTCCTCCTTGCCAAAGAAGGAGGCACTTGTTCAGTCATTGGCTCGCAATGTTGCACCGATATCGATGATTTCTTGAAAGACATTTCGAACGACACAGATGTTATCAACAAAACGGGTCAAGACACAGGGAAGATACATGCCCCACCATTGTCCGATTCATGTGGAGAGAGTATTACTTGCTGGTTATGGTCACTGTGCGAATGGATCATATGGGACGTACTGATTGTCCTTGGTCTCATCCTAGGAATATACATTGTCATCCGCTTATGCAAGAAATGGACCATACAATGCTTTTTGCCTAAGCCAAAGTGGAATCTGGTTAATCGACACTTGTCTACCCCAGTACATCCATGCCTGAACTTTTATGCTGAAATTCAGTATCTTTCAGACTCTGCTCCTCCAGATGATGACTCACCAGAGGTGGCTCTTGACTTATTAAGAATACAAATCGACTGAATGGACTAATTATACTTGTATAAGCTATGTAGTTGACATGAAATGACAAAAGAAGAGAATGAGAAAGTTTATAGCCTTAAAACTTGTCCTTAAACATTTAGACTAGAACACATTTGCTGCACACTAGAAAATAGACAGGCTGGGAGAGTAAGACAATTAAGAACATTTGCCTTAACATCAGTGAATCTGTATAAATAGGACACTGAGTGATAACATTCACGGCTGTTCCATTGTGAAATTAATAACAATGTTTGATTCTGGCCTTAAAACGAAACTCGGTATCAATTAACTTCTCTCTTGAATTATAGTCCTACACTATTATCTTGGTAAAAACAAGGACTACAGATGCTGGAAACCAGAGTCTAGATTAAAGTAGTGCTGAAAAAGCACAGCAGGTCAGGCAGCATCCGAGGAGCAGGAAAATCGACATTTCGGGCAAAAGCCCTTCATCAGGAATAGAGGCAGAGTGCCCCACTCTGCCTCTATTCCTGATGAAGGGCTTTTGCCCGAAACGTCGATTTTCCTGCTCCTCGGATGTTGCCTGACCTGCTGTGCTTTTTCAGCACCACTCTAATCTACACTATTATCGGTTTAGTTCAGAGCATGCAGTGCTTTTGATAACTTTTTATGTTTGTTACAGTACAGCCTTTGTAAACTTGTGTATGAAGAAAGCTTGTTTGAGATAGTACAACAGACTAGCCTGCCAGGGCTCTTGACGAGCTGATGTTCTACTCTGCTGGGTTATTAGAATCCAGTAGGCCTGGCTTATAGGTATCAATGTTATGTTATAACAGTAATGGTATTAGTAAACTAATCTGTCTGTAAGAGTGTTTTTTTAATTCCAGACTACTAAAGGTATGATCTCCGGGATGAACCAAGAGAGGGTTACAGGTTGAGTTCATAAGAAATTCCCTAGTCCGTCTCAAATCTATATTTAATTAAATGTACTGGACAAGTATTAAGTAATCTCACTGTCTTCCCCCTAATTTTAAAGGACAACGGCCTCAAAAAAGGGTTTCCTAGACCTTCTGCCTTACTGGTTCAGCTGACCTAATATAAATACAGAAGATTTAGCACACATGAATTAATTCCCACATTTGTGGCAGCTTGTGACTGATTGGAGTGACACTGAATGATTAAATTGGAAAATTTGGGAAGTGAATGACCTGGTGACCTAGCAAGATAAATGACTGCACCTCAAATTTGATAGACATTTCTGGATTGGTAGTTTATTAATCCAAGAGAAACAGCCACATTAGAGAGATAGATACTTTGTTTCAGATTTACTTAGTTTTGAGCAGTTTTGCCAAGTCCTTGCATGGAAATACATGTATAGAACACTGCTCCTCAGAAGGGGTGAATATAGTAAACTAGGTTACCTTAGACTAAGGAACTAGTGATAGTTTCAGATCAGAAGTGTTGTGATAAAACCCTGAAGGGGACTTGAACCCACATTACTTTCAACTGGGTATAATAGCTCCAGAAATAAACTTTTTGAAGTACCAGTCTAGGACTATTGAGGTATTAAGCAAAAAAGATTTTGGTGTGAGTAGTGTACAAGGGTTGTTGTTGAGCACTGCACAAGGGATTTTTTTTCTAAACTGGTAAGAGAGTGTTTTGGGATTAATAGGATTATATTTTAACTGTGCATTTACAAATCTTTCAATTTGTGTTTTAAATATTTAGATTACCTTAGATTAAGGAACTAATGTAGTGAGACAAAGTTTAAATTATTATTGAGAAAATTCTGTTATTAAAGAATTAGTAGCAGGGCATTTAGAAAATCAAGGTCCTATCTCACAGAGTTAACATAGTTAACGGAAATTTTGTTAAAAAAATTATTGGAGTTCTTTGAGGATATAACATGCAGAGTGGATACAGGGGAACCAGTAAATGTAGTGTGTTTGAATTCCTAAAAGACAGTCATAGGGTGCATCATAAAAGGTTACTGCAAAAGATAAGTGCTCATAGTATTGGGAATGTTATATTAGCAGATATAGAGGATTGGTTAACTAATAGGAAATGGAGAGTGGTAAACTGGAAATGGAGAGAAGGTTGGTAAACTGTGACCAGTGGAGTGCTGCAAGGTCTCAACTATTTACAATCTATATGAATGACTTGGATAATTGAACCAACTATATTGCAGACAAATTTGCAGATGACATGAAGATAGGCGAGGTTGTGAGGAGGATACAAAGAGTCTCTAAAAGGGAAGAGATAGGTTAAGTGAGTGGGCAACAAATTAGGAGAGGAGTATCATGTGGGAAAATACAAGGTTGTTCACTTTGACAGGAAAAGTAGGAAAGCAAAACTGTATTTAAATAGAGACAGTCTACAAATTGTTGCTGTATAGAGAGATCTGTGTGTTCTTATACATAATTTACAAACTAATTATGAAGGCAAACAGAATATTCAAAGAGGATTGAATATAAAATAACTACAAGTGCATAGGCATTAGTGAGACTGCATCTAGAGTACTACATATAGTTTTAGCCAATTTACTGTAGGACAGTGCATTTTTGTCATTAGTGCATTAACAATTTTTAATCATGTAACTGTTTCTTTTCTTTTATCTTATACTAATGAATGTAGACCAGTTGTGCTGGTGTCCTGTGCGCAGAGTTTGACTTATGGAGATAATGTATGGCAGAAGAGCAGTATACTGATTGAAGACATGCAGGAAACTGTACAGGGGGATTTGGAAAGAAATGTAGGATGGTCAGTTTTATCAAGTCACTGCCTTGCTAGTTGCACGAAATGAATCAAAATTGATCTGGAGATCGGGAGTCAAACTGTGATCTTGTTAATATGCCCTCTCTTCTATAGGTCTACAGACTGAATCCATTAAGGCAATATATAATGAACTGATCTCGTGAAGTATATGTTTGCTTAAACATGACAGAAAATGCTGGGCAGGGCGATGATTAATTAAAATACTATTCAACCAGATATTACCTTACATGGCAAATGTTGATAATGGCAGTCCCTTTGACCAAGGGTGGTGTCTGTCGGAGGTGGATGACTGCTCTGGTGACTGAGGAACCCAAATTTGGACCTACAAATTTTTCCACGTTGTTGCTGTATGTTGTTGTGTGAGGAAATGGAATTCACAGTGCCAGACTGGTGTCTTTCTGCTTCCTCTTCTGCCACCATTCCAACTCACATTTGAGTTCCTGAGCCTTGAAGTAGTGTGCATCTTGATGGATTAGGTGGTACCATGGTCTGCAGCTTTCTCTTCCCATTTAGTGGTGACAAGGCCTCTGTGATTTCCAGCGAGCTAGAGCACATCTTTATAGTTTTTTCTTTGGTCTACCTTTGACCATTAACCAATGGAGAGCAGGGAGGAAAGAACCTGCTAAAGAACATGGTTTTCAGACATCTGAATGCAGTGGTCCATCTACTGGAGTTGGTTTTTTAAGAATGTGGCTTTGATGCTGGTAAATGCAGCTTCATCAACAATGCTTGCATTGGTCTGGCAATCCTTTCACTTGATCCCCAGGATTTGATAGAGGCACCTGTGGTGTAACCTCTCAAGGATAATAAAGTGATGTAGATAGACAGTCCAAGTTTTGCTGCAGTGCAGACATTGGCCTTATAAACCACAACCTTTGTTGACTTCCAGACATGATGTAGCTTGAAGAAATTAGCTGAGGTACAGTTGGCTCGGTTGTGGACTTCTTCTTGATGGTAGTACCTTCCTGCAGGAAGTGGCTGTCAAGATATGCAAAAGTGCTGTACACACTCGAGGCCTATCCCATTTATATAGATGGTGTTGAGGTTGCTCAACTGGTTGGGAAAGGATTTTCAGCTTAGCAAAATTTAAAGGCCTGCAAAGCATCATGTACAAAGTATTATTGAGGTCCAGCATGCTTTGCCTGTCTTGTGCAGAGTCACCCATCACGAAGTGATCATTTCTAAACTGAAGGCTGTGAGTATACATTTGTGGTGATTTTTCTTTTTGCCCAGAAGCATTGAAAGTTAAAGAGCTTCCTGTCCAGGTGGTAAGTCATCTGGGATGGATGCAGATGAACAAGTTCAGGGAAGTCACACAATCTTATTTGATCCCAGCCTGGATCTAAAATGTATCAGTTTCAGATCCTCCACTAAGGACAGCAGCAGTCAGGAGTGTCAGGATGCTGATGAACCTCAAGCGTGAGCTGGGGAGGGAGGTACCTCATGTTGGTGTGAACCAATATAGCAATATGATTCATAACTACTTTTGCAAAACTCACAACAGTATTCACCGTTAGATGTGATTGTGCAATTGAACAACATTTGTTGGATAATCTTGACACGCAAAGAATTAACCTGACAACCAATTTAGGATTGACAGTCAGCCTCACAGTGTGGCATACTTGCATGAACTGGAAGCTACAAATATTAAAACACAGGGCTGTTCTCTGCAGACAGAAAGAACATGTACAAGCACTGTGCCAATTCTAACTCAAAAATTACTTTTTATCTTTAATTGATATTCATGTCAATTGACTGTTGCGTGCTAGATGAAAAACGTGCATTTTTTCATGAATACTCAAATTTATAGATAAAGGAAGAATAACTTCTGCCAGAATGTTGCTAATGTTTTGAATTATTTTCTCTAGTGAGCAGTTGACATTTAGTCATTGAATAATTTTGAGGCTGAATTGGATTGATTTTGATTATCAAGAGAATCAATAGTTATAAAACACAAGCACGGATGAAATATTAAGATCGTGATCAAATCAGCCATTACTTAATTAAATCGTAGAGCAGGCTCGATAGGTTGTATGGCCTACTCTGTTCTATTTGTTATGTTTTTATGTTAAAAGGTGAGATCCTGTTGGACTAATTGATCAGAATGACACAGTGGAGATAAATCAGGATCTAACCCTAACCCTATCGTAGCAATTGTTATGAATTATGAACATCACTCCACTCATCGTGTCTGAAACAGTGGTATTGTCTTGTCAGCACAGGTACACCGCAAATGAAACTGAAAATCTGCATTTCGACTGAGAACTATGCTCAAGGTGAAAGAAGAGTAGGAAATGGGCCAACAACAGAAATGGCAACAGATGGACCAGAACAAGTAAATTTGACATCCCTTAGTAGCAAACCAAAGATTTATTGGGGGGATGTGGACATGCATGTCCATTGATCTTAAAAGATGGCAGGACATATTGAGAAAGTGGTTAGAAAAGGATTCTTGGTTCCAGAAGTACAGGCAATGAATATAAAAGCAGGTAAGATATGCTGAACATTTATGAAGCTTAGGTTAGGCCCCCACTAGAATACTGCATCCAGTTCTCCTTATCATACTTGAGGAAAGATGTGAAGGTCCTTGACGTGAAGGTGTAAGGAGTCTTACCAGAATGGATGCAATGGATAGAGGGGTTTAGATACAAGGTTGGGCTAGTCAGGCTGGGTTGTTCTCCTTGAAGCACAGGAGACAGAGAGGAGATTTGATAGAGCTGAATAAGGTTATGAAGGTAGACAAGGAAAACAAAATCTTACCATTAACTGATAATATAATGATTAGAGAAACATGTTTAAGAATTTGGGTAAATTTTGCAGGAGAATGCCAGGAAGAACATTTTTTTTAATGCAGCAAATGACAGTGACTTGGAACTTAATATCAAATTGAAAATATCAACAGACAGATAAAGAATAAATAAATAAGAAGGGGTGTAGTGCCATCTTAATCTACAAGGGGTCTTACCATGAATGTTAGAAAATTACAATATGACAACAATCTTATTCAAGACTGCTGTAGAAATTTTGACATATGCCATAGTGAGAAACTGAGAAAAAGGATAACTCCAATGATGGTATTGAGCACAACATATTAGTGCTTGAAGTGTTCAGGAGGAACTGGAAAACAGAAATCTCCTCACATTTACTACAGTGGTTACACTTCAAAAGTATTTCATTGGCTGTGAAGCACTTTGGGATATCTGGAGGTTCTGAAAGGTGCTATACAAATGCAAGATCTTTCTTCTTCCTGGAGTAGTTCTACATCTGAGGAAGTACAGAAGGTTAACCTATTAGTACATGATATGTTTCCAATAAGCTAGTTTAATAAGAAATATGTATAACACAAATTAGTAAAGACTTTTCTGAGAAAAAAAGTATAGACCACTGAGTGTACAAAGACTCAAAACTTTGAAAAAAATAAAGGCTGCGAGAAAAGTCCATACTAAAGGTGAAACTTAACCAAACCGGTATAAATAGAGAATGTCAAAACATGTCATAACATGAGCTAATGATCACTTAATATAATTTCAGTCTGACCCACTGCACTGCAGCTAGCATTGAGTCAATGAAAAAGATAATTGTTGGGGTGGGGAGGAGGGGGATGTTATGTGTGTGGTGGGGAAGGTACACAGGTGTAAGGCTGTGGATATTAAATCTGTTGTTGATTTATTATATACCCCTTATGCGCTATTGACAAATACAAATTTCGTCCCCATCATGTTGTTCTGATAGTCACTGGGTGACCAAGGAGGAATATGAAGCACTGCAGCAAATGCACTGTCCTGTCTCTGGAATCATTTATATGTGGTAAAAGGGCTCAATAGCAAAAGGTCAACACCTGGAGAAGAAGAAGAAAGACAATCTACAAAGCAGCTTTCTAGATAGGGAGAATCAGTAGTGAAACACTGTGCCACTTTACCTCCCATAAAACTGAGTTGTCTGAAATCCACCTTAGCCTTTCAATATGTTTTTTTCTGAAATTTACACAACATCAAACAAAATCTACAACTGGTGTGCAGTCAGTTAGGCACACACAGAAAGTAAATAGAATCGTAAATCTGCACATAAAAATCAAGTCCTAGCCCAGTTTGTTTTGGAGAGATTAAACCTTTGAGGTGGACAAAAATATTATTCTGCTAAAGTGGAATTATATTCCTCTACCACCAGAAAATCTAACTGTTCTTAAGGAGATCTAAGCAATTGAACAACCAGTAGATTAGATCAAAACATTATGGTCCAAGCAACATCCAATTGTTAATGATGTTAGTCAGTTAATAACCAACTGGGAGGGGTAACTCCATCCTCAATGATGGTGAAGCCCGAAACACAAGTGCAAAAGACAAAGCTGAAATGTTTGCAATCAGCCAGAAGAGCCATGCAGACGATTCATTTTGGTGTACTCTTGGGACCTCAAGCAACACGGATACCAGAGGTCATCCATTTTGATTTGTTCCACGGGATGTCAAATAATGCTCAATACACTAGATACTCCGAAAAGCTAAAAACACCAAAAACACTGCAACAACATTCAAGCTTTAATATTGAAGATATGACTGTGCTTATTGTCAAGTTGTAGCTATCTCAATCCAAACACTTTGCTGCAAGAGTACATAAGGTCTTTGTCCTGTTGTTAAGCATCTTCAGCATATTTATCAATGACTTTCCATTCTTCATTATGCAAAGAAACCACCAGTAACAGCTGGCAATTGGGTAGGAGAGAGTTGAGTATGGGAGGTCAAGTGTTCTGTCTGACCTCCACCAGCAGGCACTGATAGTGAGGGAGGGCAGCTGGAATTGTCAAATGGACCCTGTTTGAAAACAAATGGTGTCTGGGGGAAGGAGGGCTTATGGGAAGAAGAAGACGGCAATGGATTTCTGAAGCCAATGTAAACCAAGGGCTTCATTTCATGGAAATACATCCTTGTTTATGTGCAACTTCCCTTCATGTTTGTAATAATCCAATGTCAATGGAATAAATCCTGACTTCACAACCTTTGGGCCTTCTGTGTTTTCAAACCTCATGTCACAACAACAACAGACTTGTTTGCTGATAGCTACACAATGTTCAGTTCCATTTTTGACTGCTCCGACAGTGAAGCAATCCATGTCTACATCTGCAAGGGCTTTAATGATATTCAGTTTTGGGTTGATAAGTGACAAGCAACATTTGCACCACACAAGTACTAGACACTGGCCATCTCCAACAAAGAAAAGTATCTAACCATCTAATTTTGACACCTAGAGGCCAGAAGTGAGGCAACTCGCTTCAGTATAAGTTTAACAAAGGCATCTGGCACAGTGAAGCAAGTGGTGCTGTTCTGGACTTGTACACGATAAGGAGTGATCCCAGAGAGGGCTTTAAGAGACAGCAAATCTTAAGACCTGAAGTCTGGTGACATTAATTAGGTGAACAGATGTGTAATTTTTATTTGATGGATTTTATGTTTTTCCCTCTAACTCAGAACAGCAGGTTCAAGATCTGGACAGTTTTATATGTGCTGCATTACATTTATAGCTTAACAAGTTAAACTAAATTAACGTAACTAGCATTACTGGAATCATTTGGAAGCAGGGGGCAAAGTCTCCACTGTTTGGAGTCAGACCTGGCACATAGGAAGATGGTTGTGGTTGTTGGAGGTTAGTCATCTCAATCTCAGTTCCAGGACATCTCTGCAGGAGTTCCTCACAGTAGTGTCCTAGGCCCAAACATTTTCAGCTTCTTCATCAATGAATGTCCCTTCATTATAAAGTCACAAATGGGGACGTTCGGCAAGATTGCACAATGTTCAGCACCATTAGCGACTCCTCACATACAGAACCAGTCCATGTTCAAATGCAACAAGATCTCGACAGTATCCAGGCTGGGACTGACAAGTGACAAGTAACCATCAAGCCACACAAAAGACAGGCTATGACCTTGTTCCGATAAGCAACAGTCTAACCACTGTCTCTTGACAGTCAATGAAATCCCCAGTATCAGCATCCTTGGGTTACCATTGACCAGAAACTCAACTGGATTCATCATTTTTGCCTTGAAGGGGTATCCCTCTGTTGAAGAAAACTCTCGAGACTTGGACCTTGAGAACTGATTAGTTTATTACGCGATATACCATGGGGAATTCACCGTCCTAACTGTGGCTCGGTGTTATTCCAAAGTACATCAGGATACTACAGGATTATATAGAGAAAACAGATAGGAGCTGATCGTTAATTACACAGTTTGGCATGCTTACAAGTTGGTACTAAATTAGAGGTTAGTCATTAGGGTCAAAATTAAAGCACGATTATGCATTCCATAAGTGGACAGAACAAATGGTATCACCACCTGTGCTAGTTACACAGATTGCTAACACTAAGCAGAGACATCCCTAATTAACTGAATGACCATGAAGTGGCAATAACTCGTGAAAGAAGTGGGATTAATTGGCAAGTCTATGTCAGCTTGCTACAGCCTGCGCTAATCATTCAGCAAAGGGAGGAGACACTATCTTGGCACCTTAGGAAGATAAGGCCTACCGTTCACATTACCTCATAGTAAGGAATGCACAGCTAGCAAAGTTCTGGCTGGGGACACAAAATGGTTTCTCAACTGGATTAGGAAAATAGCTTCCAAGCAAATAATGTTAACTTTTTCCCAACACTGTCTTTGCGGATCTTACTGAGACGGACTGATGGACTGTTTCTCATGTAGGATTGGCAGGAATCCAGCAGAGAACTACTTAATATCGTGTTCCAAAAGCTGGAAGAAAGTCATATTGCTTTTTTCCAGAAAGGGATATTTTGGCACAATTGTGTTCATTGCTCAGACCTTTTAGTATAGGAGTTGGGACATCATATTGAGATTGTACAGGATGTTGATGAGGCGTCTTCTGGAATACGGTGTACAATTTTAGTCACCCTGCTACAGGAAGAATATTATTAAATTGGAAGGTTCTGAACAGCGTGGTGGCTCAGTGGCTAGCACTGCTGCCTCACAGCATCAGGGTCCCAGGTTCGATTCCACATTCTCCCTGTGTCTGCGGGGGTTTCCTCCAGGTGCTCTAGTTTCCTCCCACAATCCCAAGATGTGCAGGTCAGGTGAATTGGCCATGCTGAATTGCCCATAGTGTTAGGTGCATTAGTCAGAGGGAAGTGGGTCTGGGTGGGTTCCTCTTCAGAGGGTCGGTGTGGACTTGTTGGGCCAAAGGGCCTGTTTCCACACAGTAGAGAATCTAATCTAGAAAACAAATTACCAGGATGTTGCTGGGAATGGAGGTTCGAGTTATGAGGATAGGCTGAACCTTTCCTCATTGGAGTTATGAAATGAGCTGCCAGAGGAAGTGGTAGAGGCTGGTACAATTGCAACATTTAAGAGGCATTTGGATGGGTATATGAATAGGAAGGGTTTGGAGGGATATGGGCCGGGTGCTGGCAGGTGGGACTAGATTGGGTTGGGATATCTGGTCAGCATGGACAGTTTGGATCGAAGGGTCTGTTTCCATGCTGTACATCTCTATGATTCTATAACTATGTAGGAGGTTGAGGGTGACCTTATAGAAAATTATAACATTAGCAGCGACATAGCAAAGGTCGTTTCCCTAGGGAATGGATTTTAAGACGAGGGGCTATAGTTTTAAGGTGAGAGGAAAAGTTTTAGAAAGGACATGAGGGGCAACCTTTTATACAGAGAGAGGTTCGTGTGTGGAAATGAACTGCCAAAGGAAGTGGTGCATGCAAGCAGAGTTATAACATTTAAAAAACATTTGGATAAGTTCATGATTCAGAAAACTTTGGAGGGGCATGGGCTAAATGCAGGCAAGTGAGACTATTTAGTTTGGGAACACAGTCCACATCAATTAGTTGGACAATTTCAGCAACTTCTGTGGACTAAGCAAGGACTCCAAGAAGAAACAGCAAACTGATCACAACACCAAGGTACAGAGGGCTATTGTGATGATGCTACTCTTTTAACAAGGTTATGTTTGCTTTGGTCTTTTTTTTCAGGAGATTGTAAAGATATAAGTTCTGAAATATCTGGAGTTGACCTACTTGAAGAGGCTTTTAAGTTTTTTTAAAAAAATGCACTTGGACAATGAAAGGGAGCTTTCGCAGCTCAGGGTTTCTCTGGTTTGGTTTGGTTTTAGCAAACAATCAGTTGTGAAGCTGCTGGTCACAAAGAAGCAGATCCATGCTGATCCTCCCTCTCGCTGACATCTCTCCTGTAAGAACCTGTGTTGGATTTTTCCTTTTTTGCATAGGGGTGTTTATAGGGATTGTTACAAATATTTGGAACAGCTTCATTAAACTGGGATAGTCTGTTAGGTTTTCAGATAGCTTAAGTTATTCTACATTCTGTTCTCTTTTGTTTCTGTTTCATTCAGTAATCTTGTAAATAAATTATTTTATTTAAAACTAAGTGGTTGGGCTAGCTGCATCACTCCTGGAATATCGACGATACACCTGCTTAAAACAACTGGCAAAGTTAGGGTTTGGGCTACTTTCTTGAAATGTTTTGAGAGGGTCTGGCCTGGTCCACAACACTATCCAAGTTGAGAAATAAAAGGAATGTAGTCAGATAGTGGGGAATATTGTTAGGGAATAGATATTTACCTCTGCAACCAAGATCACGAATGGTAAATGCTGTATTACCTGCTCAGTCCTAACAGACACCTCGACGAGGCTGGTGAGGAAAGGTTAAAGATTGACATAGGCAAAGTAGGCAAATAAGAGATAGATTTTGCTAAGGGAATATGGACACCTAGAGACTAAATTTACAATCAGAACCACAAAGGCTATCATACCTGGATTACTATTTGATCATGGCTAATATGTTTCTCAACCAGTGTCTTGCATTCTCCTCATAACCCTTGAGCCATTTACGAATTAAGAACGTTTACTTTTCTGTCTTAAATACACTCTATGACTTGGCTTCCACAGCCTTCTGCAGTAATGAATTCCAGATTCACAACCCTCTAGCTGAAGAAATTCCACCTCATCTCAGTTATAAAGAGTCATCCATTCACGCTGAGGCTATGCCTTTGGGTCCTGGTCTCTCCAACCACTGTAAATATCTTCTTCTCCATGTCCATGCTATCCAGGCTTTTCTACATATCATACATTTCAATCAGAACCCCCCCTCATCCCTTTAAACTCTATTGAGTACAGACTCAGTGTCCTTAACTGCTCCTCATATGACAAGCCTTTCTTTACTGTGATTTTTCTAGTAAATCTTCTCTGGATGCTCTCCAACTTCAGCACATCCTTCCTTAGATATGGGGTCCAAAACTGCTAACAATATTCCAAATGCGATCTGACCAGAGCCTTATACAGGCTCAATAGTACACCTCTGCTTTTACATTTTAGCCATCTTGAAATTAATGCTAATATTGCATTTCCCTTCTTAACAACTAACTAAACCTGAATATTAACCTTAACAGAATCCTGAACTTGGTGTCCTAAGTCTCTCTGTACTTCAGATTTCTGAAGCCTTTCCCTGTTTAGAAAATAG
This sequence comes from Chiloscyllium plagiosum, assembly GCF_004010195.1. Lineage (NCBI taxonomy): Eukaryota > Metazoa > Chordata > Chondrichthyes > Orectolobiformes > Hemiscylliidae > Chiloscyllium > Chiloscyllium plagiosum. Next base: position 32,135,500 of record NC_057742.1, on the reverse strand, counting down.
TCTATGGCTCTATTCTTTCACCAATGTGCATAACCTCACACCTTCTCACATGATATTCTATCTACCAGCCCTTTGCCCACTTTCCCAGCCTGTCCAAGCATTTCTGCAGCCTCCCCACTTCCTCAACACCACCTATCCCTCCAGTTATCTTCATGTCATCTGCAAACCTAACAACAATGTCCTCAGTTCCTTCGATCTTTAATGCATACTGTGAATAGTTGTGATCCCAACATGGACCCCTGCGGACTCTTGTCCAATCGTCACTGGCTGCCATCCTGAAAAAGACCTCTTCAGCCCTACTCTCTACTTTCTGTCAATCAGTCAATCCTCTATTCTTATCAGTACTTTGCTTTTGACACCATAGGTTCTTATCTTATTTAGCCTCCTGTGCGGTACCTTGTTAAAAGACTTTTAACATCCATATAGACCACATCCACTGGTTCTCCTTTATCTTCTTTGCTCATTTCTTCCTCCGAGAATTTTAACAGATATATCTCCTCTTGATGAAGCTGTATGGATAGCCCTACTTATTCATGCACTTTCAAGTACTTAGCAATCTCATTCTTAACAATGAACTCTTAAAATCTTACCCATGACCGAGGTCAGGCTAACAGGCCTATAATTTTCTGTCTTCTGCCTCCCTCCCTTCTTAAATAGGGGTGTTGCCTTTGATATTTTCAAGTCCTCTGGGACCCTCCCTGACTCCACAATCTTGTCAGCTATCTCCTTCTGAACCCTGGGGTGTAGCCAATCCGGTCCGGGTGATTTAACTGCCTTCAGACCTGTCAGCTTCCCCAGCACCTTCTCTTCAGTGATGGTCATTACACTCATCTCTGCTTCCTGAATCTTTTGAAGCTCTGGTATTTTGCTGGTGTCTTCCACTATTCAGCTCCTCGGCCATTTGTTTGTTCCCTTTTACTACTTCTCCAGACTAATTTTTTCGTGTTCCAATGTCCACTCTTGTCTCCCTCTTATCTTTCAGACATCTAAAAAATGTCTTACAATCTTCTTTTACATTACTAGCTAACTTACTCTTAAATTTCATGTTCTCTGCCCTTATTGTCTTTTCTTTAGCTTTCCTGTGCTGGTATTTGAAGACTTCCCAATCCTCTGGCTTCCCTATAAACTTCACCATATTGTATGCTTTGTCTTTTACTTTTATACCATCCCTGATTTCCCTTGGCAGCAATGGTTTCCTCATCCACTCTTTCAGACATGTACCAACCTCCCTCCATCCTCATACCACATCTTCAACCCATTCATGATACAATTCTGCATTCAATGCTGCAATTTGGAGCACACTGGCTCCTTTTACTGTTATGCCACTGCCAGGACTCTTTGCATCTCATGAATTTGGTCAGGATGCATCGCAGGGCTGCCTGCTTGCTCTTTTGATACTCACTTACTTTATGCCCTCTTGGATGCTCACAGCATCTGTACTTTTCCTGTGCTTTGGTCCCTCAACCAAACTTAAAAGTTGACAGAATTTACATCTTGCCTTCCCTTTTAGTGCAGACATAAGGACAGACAGCATGTCATGGTTATAAGCAGTGAATAATCAAGGGGGAGGACATGTTGCTATACAGCACCTGCCACGTCAACTCTCCATGTGACACATGCTGGTAGTATACAAGGCAAATGCATTGAATGTGCTTCTGCAAAATAGCCATGTCTTAAAGTCCAAAGAGAGTAATTCTCATTCAAATCAACAGACACTGCCTTCAGGAGGACATCCTGCAATAGTAAGTAAAATATCAGTCAAGTGACTTAAAAATAGTAAGTCAACTATTTAAGATGGTCAGGGTCGGAGGTGTGTGCCTCTGCAGTCTACGGAGTGGGCCACAGTTAATCCTGCAAGTCCAGTGCAAGAGTTGGTCAAAAGTGGAGCTGCACAGAGATTAGTCATGGTGTTTTGTCCAAGTTCATCACAGGGTGGCCCACAGTCAATCCTGGGGGTCAGCACAATGAAAATCAAGGCGCCAATCAGGAGCCACCGCTGTGGTAGGAGAGTTGGGAAGTCAATTTCTAGAAATGGAAGTAGCATGCAAGGATGCAAATGTGTCAATAATTGTGAAAAGGAGAACATGGTGGGGGTTACTTGATGCATTGGAGAATATGGATTATTGCGGTGGAGAGTGAGGAGTCATCCACGGTCACAACTATTCTGGCTGTGATGGTTAGCATGTCTATGCTGCAGAACCAGAGCTCAGAGGGTAAAGTTGGGAATGCAGTGTCAAAGAGATGTCTGGAAATATTTAGAAGCTCAATACTGATTGGGTTAACATAATATGCAAGGAAGAAATGAACATGGAGGTTCCGGAGTTCTTCAGATCTTTCAAGAGGCAACTGCATCAATCAGACAATTGCATAGTACAGGTTAAATAATCTGTAAACATAGTACCTTTTATGTGAAATACATGCAATGTTCAATTGCATGGGATAAAAATCCTAATTATATACAATCATTATCATATCATTGGTCATTACAGATTGATTATACTCATCTCTCTGAAGCTCAAGAAATCACAGCTAACCTTAAAAATGGCACTTTAGAGCCATAATTCACAAAAGAAAGCCCTCCAATCTCATAGGCTGCACAAGAATATGCTGCTGATTTCCTCTTACTTTGAACTGTATTCAACAACATGCTTTAATATGTAATGTTGCTTTTATTAGGTGATGTAGGGGAAGAAGATATCAGTAAACATAAAGCATTTATAATCTCCTACTGTATTCATATGATATGGTTTGTGCTGCATTTTTCAGAATAAGGTTCCTGTGTCAAAGGTCAGTGTACAGGCATTCCATGACCCTCCTTGTTGGTGTCTTCCATGTCCCAACGTATGGAGGAATAAACTAAACAGTAAGTTTTGAGTGCTGACTGTTCATTTTAGTTAGGACCTGTCGTGTTTTGTTATTCCCCACACAGGTTCATTGGAACCATGACAAATAGGTCAGTCACAGAAGGGACCATTGTCACTGTTGCTACGATACAATGGAAGTGCAGAGTAATTGGGGAGACAAGATGCATCAGCAAGCACAGCACCAACAGCAACCTCCACCAACTGCTGAAAATCATCCGAATGAAGTATCACAGCTGAAGGTCCCCTCAGGATGCAGAGGAGAGCTAAAGTGTATTGTCCTTGGTGCTGTTTCCACTAAATGGGCAAGGAACACATGCCACAGAGTGAGGGTGTCCTGGGTCACTGTCACAGCTAATTGCTAGGGTGGGACCTATGACTGAAGGAATGGGTGGTGGGTATCTCAGTGGCCAACAAGGTAACAACTGCACTAAATTATTTTATGGCTAGCTTCTTCCAAGAATCTACTGGAGGACTCGTATAGCATCTCACAACTCTCAATCCATAAATGCATCAAGGCTGTTACAGATGACACTGCTTCATCTCATTTTCTGGTGCCAAAATCAGTGTTGCAGCCTGGCACTAGGCTTTGCCAACATACCTAGCTTCCTTGATATACAAGGGACGAGAGATTGTACACATATTGCTTTGAGAGCACCCTATCATAACGTAGCTGACTTCAACATGAGAATAGGATTTCATTCCTTCAATATACAAGTCAACTTATACAATCATCTTTAATATTACATCTTATAAATTTGCACCCAGGAATGCTAGGAGCTGCTGTGATGTCCACATCTTTGAGAACTCTCATGTTCCTCCTTTGTTTCAAGGATGAGATGTCTTAGAAGGATTGTTATTAAGAGGCATAGAGCAACCTCTGCAACTCTGTCACAAAAACCCCTATTGAAAGATGAGCATACATACAATCCTGCCCGGTCTCCAACCAGGGGTATTGAGGAGGAGATGATAGGCCTGCTGATGACAATCAATCAGCATGGGAGAGAACCCTGCAACAGACTGCATCCATAGTGTGTTGCAAAGTCCTAACATGTTGCCCTTTGCATAGCTGGAATAGGAAATAAGGAGACATGATGGAGTCTGAATAGCTGGGTGATCAATAGCAGTCTACCAAGGAGGAAGATGAGAACATTGACCAGGAGAAATGATAGCATGAGCATGATAACAGCAGGATAGAAAACGGCTTCATCAGGTGCAACAAGCTAGACAGTTGGTTATTTGACACTTTGGTCAAAGTAGATGTGAGCTGTTTGCAGTGATGATCCATTGACTCTGAATTGTCATTGTTCAAAGGCAAGCTGCCCCTGTCTGTTCCCAGAAACAAATACAGCCCAGAGTCAGAGAGTCATAGGGATGTCCAGCACGGAAACAGACCCTTCGGTCTAACTTGTCCATGCAGATCAGATACCTTATATTAAACCAGTGCCATTTGCCAGCATTTTGTCCATTTTCCTCCAAACCCTTCCTACTCATATACCATCCAGATTCCTCTTAAATGTAATTGTACCACCTTCCACAACTTCCTCTGGCAGCTCATTTCATACATGCACCACCCACTGTGTGAAAAGGTTGCCTCTTAGGTGCCTTTTAAATCTTTCCCGCTCACCTTAATCCTATACCCTCTAGTTTTGAACACCCAGATCCCAGGGAAAACACCTTATCTATTTACATTATCCATGCCCCTCAAGATTTCATAAACCTCTATAAGGTTACCCTACAGTCTCCAATGCTCCTGGGAAAAGAGCCCAAACCCATTCAGCCTCTACTATAGCTTCAAACTCTCCAACCCTGGCAACACCCTTGTAAATCTTTTTTGAACCTTTTCAAGTCTCATGACATCCTTCCTACAGCAGGGAGACCAGAATTGAACTCAGTATTCCAAAAGTGGCCAAACCAATATCCTGTACAGCCACAACATGATGTCCTAACTCCTATTCTCAATGCATTGACCAACAAAGACAAGCATATCAAATGCCTTCTTCACTATCCTATCTACCTGCGACACCACTTTCAAGGAACTATGAACCTGCACTTCAAGGTCTCTTTGATCAGCAATACTCTCTAGGACCTTACCATTAAGTCCTGCCCTGATTTGCCTTTCCAAAATGCAGCATCTCACATTTATCTAAATTAAACTCCATCTGCCACTCCTCAGCACACTTTGACTCATCTGATCAAGATTCCGTTGTCTTTGAAATAGCATTCTTCGCTGTCCTTTCTTTTTTCACTTTTGCTGTTCCTAAATAAAAGTTAATGTTTTCAACCATTTGAAGGTTTTCTAGCATGTGAAACTTCCGCATTGACTAATGAGAAGATATCTGGCTACACTGGCCATTATGGAAAGAGCAGCACTCCCTTTGACAGGGTTCTAAGATGGGATGACACGAAGGATAGGTAGTCAGTGCAGCTTGGTTTTTAAATAGCATAAAGCTGTGTTGCCCATGTTCCCTCAGCCATACCTCATTTTCATTCACTATCCACAAAATCTATAGAGAAGGGCAACACTTGGTTGGCAGCACTTGACCTGGTGCATAGATGGACTTGAAGAATGGCATCAGCACTGAGAATCCCACGAGGTCCCAGTAATGGCAAGTAGTTACACCATTACTTAACAGAATACTGTGTGAGCAGAGCGACATAGAGGCATGGTTAATAAGGTCAGCTGCTGAGAATAGCACAAAAAAGTTTGAAGGGCTCAAGGAGTGAAGCCCTCCATGAGACTCAGCAATTTGATACGTAGCTGAATTCTGGTAAAATTCAGCCATCAGAGCTCAATCTTGTGATTTCACGACCCAGTGTTGTTTTCAAAATTACAGAAGACAAAACACAAGTTCACTATCCTCTATCAAAAGAATGTGTGTTCTGTATCGCAAATATGAGTTTTCTTTTCTGAAGTTCCTTTGAAGTTCTGAAGAAGAACTATATTGGACTCGCAGCTTTACTTCTGTCGCAACAGCTGCTCCTAGATCTGCAGTGTTTCTCCAGCACATTCTGCTTTTGTTTCATATCATCTGCATCCTTTTGCTTTTGTTAATTTTATTCTGCTACTTCTTGATAAAACTGAGATGAAAATTCATAACATTGTTTCCTAAGATTTTGATTTCATTGAAGCATTTTGCAAGAATAAAGGACATTTACAACTACTAAGCTGCAGAAAATGTGAGATAATGAATACAGTTTTGACACTAGAATTTCTTAAATAAGTGAAAAGAAATTGAGCTTAAGATTTGGCTTAACTATATTCCAAACAAATGGCAGAATTATCTCAATGACCAAACAAGGGTTGGAGGGAGTGCACATAAACATAAATGTTATGGGTTAATCTATGAGAAAAATCGCTCTGCTGTTACCTTATTCAGGGACAGATCGAGAAAATGGCACACACAAAATAATTTTGATAAATTTAAAATAGCATGGTACTCTCCTGCAGTCAGTCTGACCACAGTAGTGAGATGATCTACAGGCACAAAGAGAGATAAATGGCATGATATCAGTGAAATTACAGAAATATGACTGCATGGTGACAAGGGCTTGGAACTGAATAGTGAAGGATTTTTGACATTGTGGAAAGATAGACAAGAAAGAAAAGGAGGTGGAGTTTCAGTGATAGCATGAAGTAGTTTGGAAGGATCTCAGAATGGAAGAACAATGTTGGAATCTGTTTGGGCAAGGGGCAGCAGATAGTGGTTGGAGTTATTTACAGGTCACCAAATAGAAATAGTAGTGAGGGGCATGGTATAAATTAAGCGAAGAGAAAAGCTTGTAGAAGTTTTCAGTCCAAAGCTTGTTTACCTGCATATACAATATAGTAATCATAATGTGATTCAATCTCCACATAATCTGGGTAATCTAAATGAGCAGTAGAGTGTGATGGATAAGCTTTTGGTGTATCTTAACAATGATTTTCCAGAGCAGCATGTTGAAGAGCTATCTGGAGGACAGGTTATTTTGGGTCTAGTTTTATTTAATGAGAAAGAGCTTTGTAATCTTGTCAAAGAACCTTTCGGGATGATTGACCACAATACCAATGAATTTTACATGATGTTTCAAACTGCAGTAGATTAATCTGAAGCAAGGGTATTAAAGTTAAATACTGGAGATTATGAAAGCATGAGGCACAAGTTAGTTGAACTGAATTGGGAAAGGTGTTAAAAGGCATTGCTGTACCAAAGACCATGGACAATTTGTAAAGAACTATTACATGGCTTACAGCAACAGTACATGCCGAAAAAGTGCAAAAACTCGAAAAAGGTCAATCAATTGTGGCTTACAAAGGAATTTGAGGATTGCATAAGTTTAAAAGAAAAGGCTTATAAAGTGGCCAGAAATGTTAATAAATCCAAGGATTGATATAGAAAGGAAAACCAGAATATAAATGTAATCTTCCAAAAACATAAAAATGGACTGAAAACTTCTACATATTTGTAAATAGGAAATATTTGGTTAAGATGACTGTAGGTCCATTAAAAGTAGTCAGCAGAATTTATAATGGGGAATTGAGAAATGGAAGAAAAGCTGATAATTTACTGACCGTTTTCACTGAAGGAGATGCAAGAAATCTTCAAACATTTGAGACCTAAGCAACTGCAAAGAATGAGCAGTTGAAAAAAGGATTAGTTAGAAGAATTAATAGGGCTGAAAGTTGATAGGTCCCAGGACTTGATAGTCTAGATCCCTATTCTAGATCTTGATAGCCAAGACCTCCTTTACATTGATAATACCTTACGTTATCTCGGGGCAATGATTTGAATGAAATTCTGGGATTTGCATATTAATCCATTGAAACCTGCACCTCCATTCTAACTGATTAAAAATTTAAGAGCCACCTTAGATGCGTTCAATTCATTCACATGAGTTGTATGACCCTTTGATCTTTTCCTTATAAATTCTGTGCCTAAGGTCTTCCTCTTTCACTAGCACCTGATGAAGGAGCGGCACTCTGAAAGCTAGTGTTTTTAAACAGACACGTTGGACTATAACTTGGTGTCTGTTGGACTATAACTGTGCGAGATCTCTTGGGGGTGACCGACCATAACATGATAGAAGTTGTTTATCAGGATGGAGAATGAGGAAGTTGATTCAGAGACTAGAGTGCTGAATTTTAATAAAGGAAACTGTGAAGTTATGAGGTGTGATTGTGGAGAGTTACTTAAAAGGCTGACAGTGGATGGGCAATGGCAACCATTCAACCAACTCCTGGGGGAACTGCAACAACTGTTTATTCCTGCCAGGAACAAAAGCAAAATGGGTAAGAAGGCTAATCCATGGCTTACAGGAAATTAGAGCTAGTATCCAATCCAAGAAAGATGCATAGAGAAGAAAAATAACAGGTCTGATGATTGGGACCCACTTTAAAATTCAGCAAAGAAGGACCGAGAGTTTGATTAAGCAAAAGTAAGCTTGCAGGGAATATAAAGATTGATACTAAGAGAAGACAAAGAGATTGGTGAAGACAAATGTAGGTCACCTACAGACAGAAATGGGGGGATGATTAATAGGGGACAAAGAAATGGCTGAGCAACTGAATACACACTTTGGTTCTGTCTTCACAAAAGAGGACACAAATCAGATACCAGAAATGTTGTAGAATGTAAGATTTAGTGAGAGGGAAGAACTGAGGGAGATCAATATTAGCAGAGAAATGGTGCTGGGAAAATTGAGGGATTGGAGGCAAATAAATCACCAAGACCTGATAATCTACGTCCCAGAATACTTAAGGAAGTGGCTCTAGAAATAGTGCCTGCATTAATGGTCAACTTCCAAGATTATAGAGACTCTGGTACAGTCCCTGCAGATTGGAGGGTAGCTAATGTCACTCCAATATTCAAAAAGGGAGTTAGAGAGAAACCAGAAAATAATAGACCAGTAAACCTAACATCAGCAGTGGGGAAAATTCTTGAATCAATCATCAAGGACTTTATAGCAGAGCATTTAAAAAGCAGTGGCAGAATTAGACAGAGTCGGCAATGGATTTATGAAGTGGCAATCATGTTGCTCAAATCTGTTGTAATTCTATGAAGATGTAACTAGTAGAGTCAACAAGGGGGAGCCAGTCAATGTGGTATATTTGGACTTTTAGACAAATCATTCATAAGAGATTACTGTGCAAGATTAAAGTGCATGGGATTGGGGGAAGTGTACTGAGATGGATAGAAAACTGGTTGGCAGAGAGGAAACAAAGAGTAGGAATTAATGGGTCCTTTTCAAATTGGCAGGCAGTAACTCGTGGGGTGCTACAGAGTCGGTGCTGGAAGTCCAGCTATTCACAATATATATTAATCATGTGGATGAAGGAACAAAACATAACACCTCAAAGTTTGCAGATTAATGCAAGTTGGGTGGGAAGGTGAACTGTGACGAGGATGCAGAGATCCTTCAGCATGATCTGGACAGGTTGGGTGAGTGGACAAATCAATGGCAGGTGCAGTATAATTTGGACAAATGAGAGGTTATTCACTTTGGAAGCAAAAGCAAGAAGACCTGAATGGCTGTAAATTGGGAAGAGGGGAGTGTGCAGTGGGACCTGGGTGTCCTTGTGCACCAGTTGCTGAAAGTAAGCACACAAGTGCAGCACGCAGTAAAGAAGGCAAATACTATGTTGGCCTTCATTGCAAGACGTTTCGAGTATAAGAGCTGAAAATGTGTTGCTGGAAAAGCGCAGCAGGTCAGGCAGCATCCAGGGAACAGGAGAATCGATGTTTCGGGCATAAGCCCTTCTTTAGGTATGAGGAAAGTTACCTCATTCCTGAAGAAGGACTTATGCCAGAAACGTCGATTCTCCTGTTCCCTGGATGCTGCCTGACCTGCTGCGCTTTTCCAGCAACACATTTTCAGCTCTGATCTCCAGCATCTGCAGACATCACTTTCTCCTCAAAGGTTTCGAGTATAAGAGCAGGGATGGGTTGTTGCAGTTTTACAGGGCCTTGTGAGGGCATACCCAGAATATTGTGTGCAGTTTTCGTCTCCTTTTCTAAGGGAGGATGTTGTTGCTCTCGAGGGAATGCAGTGAAGGTTTACCAGGCTGATTCCGGGGATGGTGGGACTGATGTATGAGAAGAGATTGACTAGGTTAGGAGTGCTTTCGCTGGAGTTCAGACAAACGAATGGGAATCTCACAGAGACTTATAAAATTCTAACAGAACTAGACAGTGTAGATGCAGGGAGAATGTTCCCAATGGTGGATGTATCCAGAACCAGGGGTCATTGTCTGAGGACTCAGAGTGGACCAGTTAGGACGGAGATGAGGAGAAATTTCTTCACCCAAAGAGTGGTGAGCCTGTGGCGTTCATTATCACAGCAAGCAGTTGATGCCAAAACATTGAATGTATTCAAGAAGTGGCTGGATATCGCATTTGGGGTGAATTGGATCAAAGATTATGGGGAGAAAGCAGGATTAGGCTATTGAGTTGGACTATCAGCCATGATTGTGATGAATGGCAGAGCAGTCTCGAATGGCTGAATGGTCTCCTCCTGCTGCTACCTTCTATATTCCTTTGTGTTTCTATAACAAGTCTTTGCAGATGATCAAAAGTGTCAGTGTGAGTAAATTGTCAACAGCTGAAGAACAAGTGAAGGGATGACCTATGAACTGATTAACTAAGGCAGAGAGATAGAAAAATATCAAAAATGGGATGGTGCCAGAGAAAAAACAAATGGCTGGAATAACGTGATAAATATCAGTTGCATGATAAGTGTAACCAAAGTAACAAGTAATGCAAAACTGTATAAACTAATCAAGATAGAGAGATAATAACAAATTATCACGGTGATGGTGACTCTGATGTCTATCATGTTATTTCAGCCATTTGCATGGTCTCTAGCACTTTTGACTTTTTGTAATTAGTCTGTCTTAGTTGATTGGTCCACAGGTCATCCTTTTACTTGTTCTTCAGCTGTTTCCACATTATTCACAACACCTGACAATCTTCATCACCTGCAGAGATTATTCGGCCTGTCAACACTCCACTGACACCATTTGTATGACCTTTTGGTCTCCATGCCCATTGATCTCTTTGCCTACAAATTTTGGGCGTGCTCCTCACTTACTTCATGAATGGGCAATGCTGCAAAAGCTTGTGACTTCAAATAAACCTGTTGGACTATAACTTCATGAACATGGCTTCTGTCCTTGAATTAAAACAGTTTTATTGTAGGAAGAATATCAATGACAGTCTCTATTCTGCCTGTGTAAATACCAGCACAATCAGTCGTACGCATTCTGTTGCTGCTGCTATATCCACCTCGCACCAAGATTCATTCTCTACGACTCTCTTTATTGCATGCAATTTTTACCTGATATCAGTAATCTTGGATGCTCTCTGCATTACTTAATCACTTGCACAGGACATCGCTCCACATGCGCCAAAAGAAACAGGTGTGTGACAACTTTTGTGTCCCTTGATAGCTCCCTCTTCCTTGCCAAGAGGGAAACAGTCCATGGTAGGATACAGAGAGTCAAGATGTGTTGTGGGCTGCCTCACATCCGCTTATGTGGACAGCATCTTGCCTCTGACCGCCCTGTGTAGCTGACTAACCACTTCCAAGCCTTTGGACTAGTATTGAAGGCCTTGGCTTACTGTGCTGAGATCCCTGAGGGAAGGCTTTTCCCCTTGACTCAGGCCTGCTGACAACTATAACAAACTTACTTTGTTAGTATCAGCACTAAACGGCAAGACCAGACAGAAGTAAAATAAGCCTGCTATCTGGCTGTGGGGGCAACATGCAAAAGGTCAAGACAAGGCAATGCCTGTTAGAGATGCTGGGAGCATCAAGGTAGGCTGAACTGAGTAAGAGCTATGACCATCAGTGAAGAACCTAGAGATGTTGCCTGGATACTGAGGTAATTAGGGAACTGCAGCTAGCAAGACAAGGGTGCGTGGATGGAAAATACAGTGAGGACAGTTCTTGGTTTCGTAGATCTCCGATGGGCACAAAGGGTCTGCAAAGAAGGTACTCCCTCTTTTCTGTCACCAGGCCAAGTAATGATTTCTGTCAAACCTCACATATGGTACTGGTTTTCTCCTGCTGAGGAAAAGTTGTGACAGAGCTGGAAGAAGCCTCTTATTTGACATTTACTGATTAATTAAAGGCCTCAATTAGCTCAAAGGCTGATGTACCACCTGAATTTCCCCAAGAAATTTTATGGTGCAAGTCTATGGGTCCTTGAGGTGTCTAGGGAAGCATAACCTCAGCTCAAAGAGTCTAGAAGAGCAGGGACTGCGCAACTTATGAGGGATTATAGGAAGGCTAATGGCTAGTATTAGGGAAGTAACAAACACTTAGCAAGGAACTGGAGAATGGGAAGAAAGAGGTCAGAATTCAGAAGTTTGGAGCCTGTTCCAGAGCCAGCCTAGAAACACCGAATGACCACTTCCATTGTTAGGAGTACCTTTTGTCTTGTGCCATCCATGTAACTGAAAATATCAGGTCGGTCCAACTAGTTAATCAACTCACTAAAAATACATGCAATGGACAGATTTATAGTGAATGGAGTTGGACCAACAAAATAATTCCACTGATTCCATATCAGGCAAACTCATGCTGTGCCATTAATTAATTATTTTTCTTTATTCACAGTTCATTCAGCCTTAACTGGGAAAATGTGGAGACTTTTGATGTTGGCCCATGAAGTTGGCACCAATTGGCTGCAATTTTACAACAGAGTAGGTTTTATTTGTCATTTCTACCACATATGGATGTTAGTAATATAGACATTAGTAATGATCAGGTTGAAAATGAAAGGTTAACTAGTTTATAAAATTTACTTTTTATTTCCACTGCCAGTTCAAGATAGTCAGTGGGCCAGAAGTTGCTGTAATGGAATGTTTTCAGCAAACAACAATAGAATTTATGCACACCATTGACATCATGCTTTGACTGTATTACGAATTGTTCTTAGTAAATCTAATAACAGCACAGCAATGACAATGTTGCATCTGCAACCTTGGTAGCACTAGTTTAATAACTACTTCTTTTGCCAATGAAAAAAATAAATAAAGCAAATAATGAAGAAAGGATTAGAATTAAACATAATCTCTGGAGACCAAAAGATGAATAAGAGAAGGAAATAAAGAGCGTAGAAAAATAAAAAGAATTAGAATGAGAATCAGGTTTATTGTCATGTGTACTCAAGTACAAAGTTTCAAAGTACAGTGAACTGTGTACAATGTCACCACATTAGGTGCCATTTTTGGCACAAAGTACCGATGTGCAATTTGAGGTACTAAAATAGATTAGGTACAAAAATAGAGAAATGAGAAGAAAAGCTAAAGGTTCCACATTACAATTCTTCATAGTATAAATTAGGAGGTGGCAGAAAGGAAAAGAAAATCTTAAAAAATAAGCTGAAAAATAGTATATTGTGTGCTACATTTATGTCTGAGAATTGCTGATTGGAATATGAGGAACTAACGAGACTGCCAAGTCAGATAAAATGAATAAGCCACCTGAGAAACAATTTGCTACCTGCTCCAGTGAGACCCTCAGCTTCACTTAAGATTAGCTAACCATTATGCCAGGAGTTTCCTTATATTGTTAGCTACTTTGATCCTCTCATTAGCTACATAACATTTTCAGGTTGTCTCAAGACTGAATTTTTTTTTAAAACTACACTTTTTTTCTGCAGATTGTGTTAGCATAAAGTTCAGAACTTTGATGAATGTTCATGGATTGAAAGTATCAGCAATAACTCTTTCTGGAATAAACTGTTTCCTGAGATGAAAAGAATAAGGAGAAACTGTTATAAAGAAATTAAAAGCAACATGCTAATTAACCATTCCGAGGAAGAAGGTGTTTAAACAACATAAACAAGTTGTTTCCACTGCTTAATAACCTGGTGTCTTGTGACAAATGGCGCAATTAAGACTGCTTGCAAAAAGAATGCCCTGAGGTAAAGGGGTTAATTGCAAGAAAAGTTGTGTTTTCAAAAGACAGCTAACAACAAACATAACAAGGAACAGAAAGGCAATCTGATCAGAAGGCAATTTACAGACTTGATGACTCCAGGAGTTTAAGCAATTTTTCAAATGAAACAATCTAAAGGATCATCAATAATGTCACACCATAAACTTGAATGTTAGAAACTGCCATAAGAATTTAACTCCAGGATTCTTCATCAGAACTTCAAAAAACAACACTGCACAACAATCAAAATCTGGACAGGCAGAGACAGATGTTCTTGCTTGGAATCATAACTATATTCCATCTGTAATCGGTAAATAGCCAAGATGGGTTGTGAGGTTTAATTTGCTTTCTTTGGGGTCATACTTTGGTTGCTACAAAGTTTAAATAATTGTTTTAGTATTTGATTAACTGTGAGATTTCTTAATAAGTAGCTGTATTAAAGGTAGCTTGTGGTAATTCATACATTTTTTTTCCATTTTGACATAGCAACATTTCACATGAACAATGACATGCATTGTACTGTATGGCAGATGTTTAATAATTGTAATATATTTTAGGTTAGTGGATCATTTGTGACATTGTACATAGAAAGAATTTAGGATTTCTTTCTTGCTAATAGTGGTGGTTCTTTTGTGGTCTGCTATGGTGTTTTCTTTTCTTCTCATATCTTAGGTTTTCTTTCCTGCAGTCTTCTCATTGACCTATCCACTTTAATTTGGGATAGAAAGGAATAGGCAGTATGTCAAGAAAGTAAATAAACAAGGCGAGTAAGTGGTGCAGGGAATATAAGTTGTTCTGTTATAACACCTATTGCATCAATGTGAATTCACTTTAATGAGATTGACAAATTGGGGACGCTGTTTTTATAGCACAAACTTTTAAATTGTGTGTTGGCTGTAACGTTATTGCAGTGCCAACACATTAAGCACTGTTTCTATTGCATGCTTTTTCAATAACGCAGGGTTGCACAAGAACTGACTTCATAACAATTTAGACATTGTGAGCAGAAATTAATGCCTTCCCCTGTGGAAGGATCGGTGATAACCTCTAACTGCTTGGCAGTTCTCAGTGGGCAAGACTCTTGACCCTGGAGTCACTGATCCTAAGGAAAGGCCCACTGCCGTCTAATTCAGTGCTTGGTTGGCACTTAATGCAACAGGCCTTCTGATAAAGAGATGTCACAGGGCTTTCACTGGCTGTTCAGCCATTGGGAGATTCCACCTCTATATTAAATTATACCTTACATGTCATTTACTTTATGAAAACCCAATGCTTTCCTTGGGTCCCCTATTGCTTCAATTGCAAGCACCAGCTGCATTGCTCATATACAACTGCTCCATACTATTCTGTTTTGACTATGCCTATAAATATATATTCAGTGTAGCATAGTTTATATATTTTCACATGCCATTATGTTACAGAACCCTGCACTTTGTAGTTCTGTATTTGATACTTTTACATTATCCTTCACTATGCAGTTTTAGTACTTTCAGTTCTTCTCCTTTCCTAACACAAGACATTGACAGGATGCAGAGCTGGGCTGAGAATTAGCAGATGCAGTTCAACCTGGATAAATGCAAAGTGATTCATTTTGGAAGGTTGAATCTGAATGCTGAATGCAAGGTCAAAGAGAGGATTCTTGGCAGTGTGGAGGAACAACAGGGTATTGGAGTCCGCGTAAATAGATTCCTCAAAGTTGCCACCCAGTTGGTAGGGTTGTTAAGAAGGCATATGATGTTTTGGCTTTCATTAACGGGGGGATTGAGTTTCAGAGCCACGAGAATTTGCTGCAGCTCAATAAAACCCTGGTTAGACCACACTTGAAATATTGTGTTCAGTTCTGGTCGCCTTATTATAGGAAGAATGTAGATGCTTTAGAGAGGGTGCAGAGGAGATGTACCAGGATGCTGCCTGGATTGGAGGGCTTGTCTTATGAAGAGAAGTTGAGTGAGCTAGGCCTTTTCACACTGGAGAGAAGAAGGAAGAAAGGTGACTTGATAGAGGTGCACAAGGTAATGAGAGGCATAAATAGTGTAGATAGCCAGAAACTTTTCCCCAGAGCAGAAATGGCTGTCACGACAGGTCATAATTTAAGGCGATTGGAGAAAGGTATAGGGGAGATGTCAGTGGTAGGTGCGTGGAATGTACTACTGGTAGTGATAGTAGAGTCAGAGACATTTGGAACATTTAAGCAACTGCTGGACAAGAAAATGGGTGGCAGTAAATTGAGGGGTGTGCAAGTTATGTTGATCTTAGATTAAGATAAATGCTCAGAACAATATCGTGGGCCAAAGGGCCTGTACTGTGCTGTACTGTTCTATGTTTGCCATCCTTTTGTACGTCATACATGTCCACGTCAAACAGTATTTATTGTCCCATCTATATCGCTTGACTCCTGAACACTATCATGTGCCCTTGTAGCTGTCAACACTTTAACTCAATTCTGCTGTTTGCCACTCATCTCTTATCTGTGACAGGCTTTTATCACAAATCGAGAAAGGATATAGAGAGAACATATTCTTGCTGCACCACAGTGGCCAATAATTCATATCCTTTGCTCCTTATTCCTTGCCTTTCGACTGACAAATGCTTGCTAACTGCACGTGACAAAGATAGAGGAATTCTGGGCTATAGTGGAAGCTCAAAGTTGTAGGAAGGCAGAAAAACATGATGACAATAAGGTGGGAGTAAAGCAGTAATATTACTAGAACTAGATTAGGGAAATAACTCAAGGGATGCAGACACTGTGCTCCAACCTGAAGGGACACATATTAGGGAAGAACACCAAGAGAAATCAAATCAGAGCCAAGAAGAGTTAGGATTAAGTTGGTAATTTGTAGAGGGTTACAAAGGCAACAAATATGAGGAACTGTTAGGGATGTGAGATTGACCAAGGAGACAGAGATAGCCAAAGTGAGTGGGAAAAGTCAAATTAGGGTTTATTAGGGACTAGGCACTGACCAATGAGACTCATGGAAGGCTGAGGTTAAAGGGAGAGGGAATTGAGGGATCTGCTACCAGTCATGGAGAGAAGAAATACCCTGTTACCGCTAAGTATTCATCATGAAAACTTCTCTGATAAACATGTGGGAAATATGAACATAGAAGATTTATTCAACAATTCTGATTTCAGAAGGTCATGGTTATGGGCAGGAAATGAGTACCAAATGCAAATTTCTTCATAATATAAAGATGAGAATGCTGCACGGTGGCTCAATGGTTAGCACTGCTGCCTCACACCACCAGGAACCTGGGTTTGATTCCCGCCTTGGGCAACTGTCTGTGTAGAGTTTGCACATTCTGCCCATGTCTGCGTAGGTTTCCTCCAGGTGTTCCGGTTCCCTCCCACAGTCACAAAGATGTGCAGGTTAGATGAATCGGCCAAGCTAAATTGCCAATAGTGTTCAGGGATGTGTAGGTTGGGTGCTGTGGTCAGGGGAAATGTGGGTAATGGGTCAGGGTGGGAAACTCTTCAGACAGTTGGTGTGGACCTGTTGAGGCCAAGGGCCTGTTTCCACACTGTAGGAATTCTAATTATAAATGTGTTTGTGAGAATGTTGATTGCACTGATCAAGATGACCACAATTGTAAAGCAAAACAAAATGTCTAAAATGGTGATTGATTCTTCCAGGGAAAATAAGAATATTGAAGAATATGAAAACAAGTCATGGAAATACAAATTAAAAAACTACCATCAGCAAGGTAAAAAAAGACCAGATTTGGAATATATATCTCTTCTGACAGAAGAGACACAACAAACAGTGAGACAAACTTGATTCTTCCAGGGAAAATAAGAATATTGAAGAATATGAAAACAAGTCATGGAAATACAAATTAAAAAACTACCATCAGCAAGGTAAAAAAAGACCAGATTTGGAATATATATCTCTTCTGACAGAAGAGACACAACAAACAGTGAGACAAACAGTCGTACCTATGATAATAAGGAAAAGACAAACACATAATCTCAACACCAAGGAGAGGGAAGCACTGAAA
>NC_057742.1:32075981-32116681 GCF_004010195.1 Chiloscyllium plagiosum | reverse complement strand
TTTAGCAGTTTGGATTAGAAACTGGCTTTTTGTAAGAAGGCAGCATGTGGTCGTTGATGGAAAATTTAAAGTTTGTGCGAAGATTTGTAGCTTGGGTGCTCGTTGTTGTGGTTCTGTTCGCCGTGCTGGAAGTTTTTGTTGCAAACGTTTCGTCCCCTGGCTAGGTGACATCATCAGTGCTTGGGAGCCTCCTGCGAAGCGGCAGGGACAGACCACTATAAACACCGGAGGAAACATCAAAGAAGCGCTTCGCAGGAGGCTCCCAAGCACTGATGATGTCGCCTAGCTAGGGGACGAAACATTTGCAACAAAAACTTCCAGCTCGGCGAACAGAACTACAACAACGAGCACCCGAGCTACAAATCTTCGCACAAACTTTGAATATATATCCACATAAAGAAATACCAAGGATTTTTGAAAGAGTATGATATAAAGAATTTGATAAGATTACCTTTGACGGTTCCGTATTAAGCATTTCAGCATAATTCGGTACATACGTTCCTGTTTCATGTCCTTTGTGCGGATGTGGATGCGGATGCGGACGCGGTCGCGGTCGTGGTCGTGTTATTGGTGGAGGGAATACATCTGTTTCTTTTCCCCCTGCTTCTTCTTTATCGTCTGGACGCAAAAGAGAAGGATTCCAAGACCCTAGTTCAGGTAAATACTCTTTTCCTTCATACTGCTTCATTAGGTGTCCTATTTTGGTAAGAAGATCTGTACAAGCAGCCTTTAATTTAGGTTTCAGACAATCTATCTTAATTATTCTTATTACGTGAGCAAACAGAGTTTGTATATCCTTGTTGGGTTCTACTGCTCGCACTTCTTCATTAACTTTAGTCTCAAACATATCATCAACATTTGTTTTGATTTTAGAATTATTTGATGAAGAAGTTTTAACTGATTCCTTTATTATTTTCTTGGGATGTACTGGGGGAATTAAATCTTTATTACCTTCCACTTTCTCCACAGCTGGAGTGGTTGTCCGGTGTTCTGAAACCCTGGTCGTACTGGTCTCTTCAGTGTAATTGGTCTGTTCGGTAGATTTCTTGTATGCATCCTCTAGTAGTTTAATAATTTCAAGCTGAGTGAGCTTAGCGTTGGGTTGTGTTGCAGAATTTTGCTCGACTTCATTCTGCACAGCTTTATCCAGGAACTGACCGAGTGGTTTGTGCCAAGACCCATCTGAAACATTAACTTTATATGGTTCATTACTACCCACATCGATAACCTCAGCTTCCTGCATAGTCCTACTGAAATGTCCAGGATCAAGTGCTTTCCTTAGCAGTGGGTTTTGCTCAACTTTGTTTTTTTTTGAATAACTATCATCTGATCTATTTCCTACTTCCACAATGGCTTGAGTTAGCATGTCACTTTCTGGAGAACTACTGGGTATTTCAAATATAGAAATGATCTCTTCTGGGGGTTTCACTACAGTGCGTGGATTTTCAGGTCTTTGAGTGGAAATATTCAGTTTCACAATATCTGGGTAATGGTCATCAAACTCAAATGTTGTTTTTGATTTATCTGTAGTTGTTTCTTTGAATGTAAAAATTGTAGTTGACTTCACTTCCTGCTTGATACTGTCTATTTGATCTTCGAGTTGGCCCCGCCTAACTCTCTTTATAACCTTGTGCCTTTTGTGCTTTAGATTTTTATCAAACTTTGAAGCACTTGTGGTCAGACGAAGCCCATGATTAAGATGTTCTGGTGGTCGATGGTTTAGCTGATGCACTGGAATATTATCAGAATTTAATACGTTCAAAGGACTACGTCTGTCAGTTCTCCCTTCATTAATGTTCCACTGAAGATGGTTTGCTCTGCCAAAGTGTGAACTAAATCTATTATCTTTAGCAAAGGATGGTCTTTGCCTAAGTTTACTTCTGGCTGTGTTGGGATCAGCCAAACGTGGATCTAAATGATTTCCAACATACATGTTCTTTTCACTTTCTTCTATTTGATGAAGTAAACCTAATTTAGAAGATCTTGATAATTTATTTTCACGGGCTAATTTCTTACTGGGTTCAACTTTTTGATTAAAGAATGATTCCAATATTCTGTGATTTCTTAGGGACATTTGAGACCTTAACACAGTTCCATTGATCATCAGAAAAGTTTCACTTACATCTGTAATACAAATAGAAGTGAAATTAGAAACATCAAACATTTCTGTTTTCCTGTTCTATTTTGATACATTCACCTGATTTAAATGATAAAAATCACTTTATACGATTGAATTAAGAAAGAAATAAGCTAGAATGGCAATCTTCATGCTGCTTATTCTAAAATCAAATTTATTAACTCTCAGTATTCAATCAGTGAGTAAAGGTAACTGCACCTACTACACAATAATATTCAATACTAAAGCCCTCCAGGATGTGTCTACAGCCCCCTACTGAACTCCCTGTACACCCACGACTGTGTTGCCAAATGAACGCCATATGTAAGTTCGCTGATATTACCACTGTAGTAGGACAGATATCTAACAGTAATAAGCCAAAATGCAGAAGGGAGGTAGGTGATTAGTGTTATGGTGCAATGGGAAAAAACTCTCTCTTAATGTTGGCAAAACTAAAGAACTAATTATTGACTTTACTCAGAAAGGAGGAGAGCACATGCCCCTATACATCAATGGAGAAGAGGTTGAGGGATTGTTGAGAGCATCAAGTTCCTTGGAGTGACGATAACTGACAACTTGTGTTGGTATTTTATGTAGTTGCAACTGTCAAGGTGACACAACAATATCTCTTCTTCCTCAGGCAGCTCAGGAAATTTGGCATGTCCATACAGACCCTTGGGAAAAAGTGAGGACTGCAGATGCTGGAGATCAGAGCTGAAAAATGTGTTGCTGGAAAAGTGCAGCAGTTCAGACAGCATCCAAAGAGCAGGATAATCGACATTTCGAACATAAGCCTGCTGCGCTTTTCCAGCGACACAATTTTCAGCTCATACAGACCCTCATCAACTTCTACAGATGCACAACTGAAAGCCTACTGTCCGGGTGCATAACGGCTTGGTATGGCTACTGCTCTGCCCAGGATCGCAGGATACAACAGAGTGGTGTGCACAGCCCAGGCCATCACAGGAGCCAACCTTCCATCCATGGACACCATTTACATGGCTTACTGTCGCAGAAAGGCTGCCAACATCATCAAAGACCTTTGCACCCAGATAATGATCTCTTACAACCTCTTCTATCGGGCAGAAGACACAGAAGTCTGTACACATGCGCCAGTAGGTTCAGGGACAACATGTTTGTCTATTGAGTGGACTCTCTCACCTCAAAAAATGCTGGTCTTGCTCATGTTCATCTCTCTTGTATGCCGTGTGCAATGTTATCTGCATGCCTCTGCCTAAATCTTTTGTTCTGTACTTAGAATCATAGAGATGTATAGCAAGGAAACAGACAATTCAGCCCAACTTGTCCATGCTGACTAAATATCCCCATCTAATCTCGTCCCATTTGCCAGCACTTGGCCCATATCCCCCTAAACCCTTCACATTCATATATCCATCCAGATGCCTTTTAAATGCTGTAATTGTACCAGCTGTTACCACTTCCTCTGGCAGCTCATTCCATATATGCACCACCATCTGCATGAAAAACATGCCCCTTAAATCCCTTTTAAATTTTTCCCCTCTCACCCTAAACCTATGCCCTCTATTCTGGACTCCCCCACCCCAAGGTAAATACTTTGTCTATTTATCCTATCCATGCTCCTCATGATTTCATAAACCTCAAGAAGATCACCCCTCAGCCTCTGATGCTCCAGGGAAAAAAGCCCCAGCCTATTCAGCCTCTCCCTATAGCTCAAATCCTCCAACCCTGGCAACATCCTTGTAAATCTTTTCTGAACCATTTCAGATTTCGCAACATCCTTCTGATAGGAGGGAGACCAGAATTGCACACAATATTCCAAAAGTGGCCTAACCAATGTACTGTACGGCTGCAACATGACCTCCCAATTCCTATACTCAATACTCTGACCAAAAAAGGAAAGCATACCAAATGCCTTCTTCACTATCCTACCCACTTACGACTCCACTTTCAAGGAACTAAGAACCTGCACTCCAAGGCCTCTTTGTTTAGCAACACATCCTTGCCGACTATGATCTGCTCATACTGCTCGTAAACAAAGCTTTTCATTGTACTTTGGTATAAGTCACAATAAATAAATCAATCAGTTCTTGTTTGTAAAATTCTATGAAGCTACAGTTTAAGACCACAGGCTGGAAAATCTGGTCTGACGTATGCAGAAACAACTCTGCAGTTCTTTGGGCAGGTTTTTTTTTGATTAAATAACCTACAGTGAGGAAACAGGCCCTTCAGCCCAACAACTCTACACCGACCCTCCGAAGAGTAACCCACACAGACACTACTGCACCTAACACTATTGGTAATTTAGCATGACCAATTCACCTGACCCGCACATCTTTGGATTGTGGGAGGAAACCAGAGCATCTGGAGCAAAGCCCACGCAGACACGTGGAGAATATGCAAACTCCACACAGTCACCCGAGGCTGGAATCGAACCTGGGTCCCTGGCACTGTGAGGCAGCAGTGCTAGTCACTGTACCACCATGCTGCCTCACTGTGCCACCCCGTGCCAAAATATAAAATTTCTTAATACTCCTTTAAATGAAGTCTCCTTTTTTCACCACAGTATTTGCTTCCACAACAAGTTAAGCCAAAGTAAAGCACTCTGTGCATAGAAGTTCAATTTAAATTATATATGGACCGTCTTCCTCTCAACTTAAACTGGTGTAAGCTGATTTTATGACAATCAGGATTCGAATTTTATATTCCACTAAGAATTCTGAATACTTGCAATCCTTCCACATATTCTTCCACCTAACCTCATAGTTCAAATGCCTTCAACTCAGTATTGTTTTCCTTTCTCTTCAATGCTTCTTTATCACTTCAGTCACATTGTGACAAAACACAACCATACTTATCACAGGTATTTCATTGAAGTTGCACTGAAAATAGGAAGCTTTATTTGCCATGCCAGTTCTACATATTACAGAATAACCATTTTGCCTAGGAATGTCTGACCTCTAACATTGATGGCAAACAAGTTATAGGCAGTGCACATAAAATTTCACACTCAGGAATCTGTCTACCTTCTTCAATTGGATGGTGAAAGGGACTTCTTATTTGGTTGCAGCTTGGAAATTTTCCCAGGACCTAGAAATGGTTCTGACAAAACACAAAATTTCCAAGATTGGAAAATTCCACCCTGATGGCTTCGATTTCTTCACACTACATTCCAGGGAAACAGTGCCTGAGGAGTATGAATGGAAATACACCCACTGACAAGAAGTGTGTCCTGAAGTGTTGGTCAGCACTCCGAAACAAGCGCACAGTGCATCATATAAACGGAAATTGTCTACCACTACCTACTCTATCCAACCTGCTTATGGTTTTGAAAACTTCTCATTGATCTTCTCTTATCCTTCTTCACTCAAGGAGAACAGTTTCAACTTCTTCAATCTATCCTCATCCCTGTTTTTCATTTTATTCAAATTGCTTCTGTACTGTCTCCAATATATTCATATCCATTCTATAACAAAGCATCCAAAACTATTCATAATACTCCAGCTAATAAGAGGTCTAATAAGTGTCTTATTCAACTCAACCTTCTTGTTCTCGCGCTCTGTGCCCCCTTAATAAAGCCCAGGATACCGTATGCCTTACTTTCTGCTCCCTACACCAGCTTGCCATGTTCAATGATATGTGCACATATATACCCTGGTACTTTGCTCCTCCAACCCCTTTAGAATTGTATCCCATATTTTATATTCTCTTTCAATATTTTTCCTACCAAAATGTATCAGTAACATTTTTCTGCATTGAAATTTAGTGCCACATAACTGCCCTCTTCACCAAATTGTCCATGTCTTTTTGTGGTTTTATACTGTCGTCCTCATGATTAAAAATCCCTCGAAGTTTCATGTCATCTGCAAACTTTGAAATCGTCCCCTGCACACCAAGATCTCGATCATTAATTAAGAGATATCAGGAAAAGCAAGGTTGCAGTACCAACCCCTTGGGAACTCCACTACAAACCTTCATCCGTCATTAAGGATATTTATTGACTGTTACTCTCGAATAAAAGCAAAATGCTGCAAATGCTGGAAATCTGAAGCAAACATAAGAGAATGCTGGCAAAACTCAGCAGACCGGGCAGCATCTGTTGAGAAATGGAGTTAACATTTCGAAACTGGAGTGATCCTTCTCGAACACTATTTGATCACCACTCTCTGTTACTTGTCACTCGTGATGTGGAGATACTGGTGTTGGACTGGGGTGGACAAATTCAAAAATCACATACCCCGGATTATAATCCAACAGTTTAATTTGAAATCTCAAGTTTTTGGAGCCCCACTCCTTCTTCAGGTAGCTAGTGAGAGAGAATATATCGGATACAGAATTTATAAGTAAGAGATCAAAGGGTCATACAACTGATGCGAAAGCATTGAACAAACCTAGTTGGCTGTCAAGTCTATAATCAGTCAGAATGGAAATGCAGGTTTGATTGATTAATATGCAAATCCCAGAATTTCTTTCAGGTCACTGCCCCGAGATAACGTAAGGTTTTATTAGCATAAAAGAGGTGGCATCTCAATTCAGACAATGAATTTTAGGTGTGAGGCCTTGTTTTGAGTGTGTTTGTGTCCTAACCTGGAGTCAGATTGGTTTTATTTCCAAAGTAGGAATTTTATAAAATGCCACATTGACTAACGGTCTACAGATTGTGTGCTTTTTTGAACAAACTAAAGTGTATCTTCAAATACAAACTTGCAAATGCAAATTCACTGCATTAACTTGTTGCGTGTGCACATGTGTGTGTGTGTGTGTGAAAGAGCTCCGTGTGCTTGAGAGAATGCATGTGCATGTGATAGAGTATATGTGTGTAATAGAGTGTGCAAATGTGAGGGAGTATATGCCTGTGAGAGATTGTGCGTGTGAGTGTGAGAGGGAGTGTGTGTATGAGAGAGGGTCTGTGTGAGTGTATGTGAGCGTATAGTACGGTGGCGTCACCTGTGCACCCAAGATCCTGGTTGACGTTGTCCTCACAGGTACCAAAATTGGCTATCAGCCTTTGCTCGGCGACTCTGCATTGTTGAGTATCTTGAAGTCTGCCTTCGAGGACGTTTACCCAAAGATTCAAGACCAAATGTCCTTGACTCTTGAAGTGTTCCCCCGCAGGGAGGGAACATTCCTGTCTGACGATTGTTGCGTGGTGTTCATTCATCCATTGTTATAGTGTCTAAATGGTTTCACCAATATGCCATGCCTACGGGCATCTTTGCCTGCAGCTTATGAGATATAGAACGTTAGCCAAGTCACATGAGTATCTGCTGTGTACATGGTTGGTGGTTTTGCCACGTGTAATGGTAGTATCCTTTCCGATGCTCTGACATGTCTTGCAGTGGTTGCCATGACAGGGTTGTATGGTGTTCTGGTCGATGTTGTCCTGAAGGCTGCGTGGTTTGCTGTGAACAATGGTGTATTTAAGGTTGGCGGTTGTTTGAAAGCTGATTAAAGACTTAAAAGCCATCTAGGTTCATTCAATAGATTTGCATCAGTTGTATGACCCTTTGAGCTTGTACTTATAAATTCTGTGTCCGATGTATTCTGTCTCACTAGCTAACTGAAGAAGGAGCAGACTTCAAAGGCTTGTGGTTTCAAATAAACCTGGTCAACTATAACCTGGTGTTGTGTGATTTTTGACTTATCACAGTCAATTTTGTATCCACATTGCTCCTTTTGTTTTATCGCATATAACTTTCCTTCCAAGTGTGACATTACATCAAACCCCTTCTAAAGCCTATGTAAACCACATCAACAATGATAACCTCACTAAATCTTTCTGTCAACTCTTCAAAAACTCCAGCAAGTTGGTTAAATATGATTTCCCCTTTAGAAAGATCAGCAAGGCAGCCAATATGTGGAGCCGCAGGAGATGAGGGAGATAGTAAACAAGTATTTTGCATCAGTGCTTATTGTGAAGAAGATCCTGGAAGATATAGAATGTGGGGAAATAGATGGTGACATCTTGACAAATGTCCATATTACATAGGAGGATATTCTGGATGTCTTGAAATGCATTAAAGTGGATAAATCCCGAGAACCTGATCAGGTGTACCCCAGAACTCTGTGGGAAGCTAGGAAAGTGATTGCTGGGCCCCTTGCTGAGATATTTTTATCACCGATAGTCGCAGGTGAAGACTGCAGGTTGGCTAACGTGATAACTTAAGGTGGTAAGGAAAAGTCAGGCAACTATAGATCGGTGAGCCTGACATCAATGGTGGGTAAGTTGGTGGAGGGAGTCCTGAGGGACAGGATTTACATGTATTTGGAAAGGCAAAGACTCATTAGGGATAGTCAGCATGGCTTTGTGCTTGGGAAATCACATGCCATTAACTTGAATGAGTTTTTTGAAGTAACAAAGGGGATAGATGAGGGCAGAGAGGTGGACATGAGCAATATGGACTTCAGTAAGGTGTTTGACAAGGTTCCCCATGGGAGACTGGTTAGCAAGGTTAGACCTCACAAAATACAGGGAGAACTAGCCATTTGGATACAGAACTGGCTCAAAGATGGAAGACAGAGAGTGGTGTGGACGGTTGCTTTTCAGAATGGAGGCCTGTGACCAGTGGAGTGCCATAAGGATCGTTGCTGGGTCCACTACTTTTTGTCATTTATATAAATGACTTGGATGTGAGCATAGGAAGTAAAGTTAGTAAGTTTGTAGATGACACCAAAATTGAAGGTGTAGTGGACAGCGAAGAAGGTTATCTCAGAATACAATAGGATGTTGATCAAAAGGAGCAATGGGCTGAGGAGTGGCAGATGGAGTTTAATTTAGATAAATGTAAAGTGCTGCATTTTGGAAAAGCAAATCTTAGCAGGACTTATACACTTAATGGTAGCATCCTAGGGAGTGTAGGTGAACAAAGAGACCTTGGAATGCAGGTTCATAGTTCCTTGAAAGTAAAGTTGCAGGTAGATAGGATAGTGAAGAAGGTGTTTGGTATGCTTTCCTTTATTGGTCAGAGTATTGAGTATAGGAGTTGGGAGGTCCTGTAGCAGCTGTACAGGATGATGGTTAGGCCACTTGTGGAAAATTGTATGCAATTCTGGACTCCTTCCTATCAGAAAAATGTTGTGAAACTTGAAAGGGTTCAGAAAAGATTTGCAAGGATGTTGTCAGGATTGGAAGTTTAAGTTGTCGGGAGGAACTGAACAGACTGGGGCTGTTTTCCCTAGAGTGTTGGAGGCTGAGGAGTGACCTTATAGAGGTTTATAAAATCATGAGGGGCATGGATAGGATAGAGAAAGTCTTTTCCCTGGGATCGGGGAGTCCAGAACTAGAGGGCAAAGGATTAGGGTGAGAGGGGAAAGATATAAAAGGGACCTACGTTTTCACGCAGAGGATTGTGTGTACTTGGAATGAGATGCCAGAGGAAGTAGTGGCGGCTGGTACAATTGCAGCATTAAAGGGCATCTGGATGGGTATATGAATAGGAAGGGTTTAGAGGGATATGGATCAAGTGCTGGCAAATGGGACTAGATCAGGTTAGGATATCTAGTCGGAATGGACAAGTTGGACTGAAGGGTCTGTTTCAGTGCTGGACATCTCTATGACTTTATAATGCATCTTGACACTTCCTATTCAACACAACGTTTTCCATGTGATAATTAATTTTATTCCAAATAATTATTTCTAGAAGATTCCCCACCACTGACATTAAGCTGACTGATCAGTGTTTGCTGGACTTATCCTTACAATCCTTTTTTAAACAAGGCTATAATGTTTACAACTTTCCAGACTTCTGGCACCTCCCTCAAGATTATGGCCAGTGCCCCTGTCATTTCCATTCTCACTTTTCTCAAAATCCTTAGATGCATCCCATCTAGTTCTGGTATCTTGTTAATCTTAAGGGCCATTAGTCTATCCAACACTGTTCCTTATCATTTCTGAACTGTTCTAGTTACAAGTTCCTCCTCTATTACCATGGTCTGGGAAGTATCTCCCTCTTTCGTGAAGACAGATGCAAAGTTTTCATTTGACACCTTTGCCAGCCTCCTACCTCTTGTTAGTAAATCCTTATTTTAGTCCCTAATTGTCCAACTCCTCCCTTTACCATTCTTTTACTGTGTATATGCCTATAGAATACTTTGGGACAACTCTTTATGCTGGCTGCCAGTATTTTGTGATCATTCCTACTTGCCTTTCTTATGTTTTTCACCTTCCCTATAAAGTTTTGGCTTTCCTGTTGGTTCTCAATTTTATTTTCAATCTGATACCTATCATAAATACACATTTTATTTTCTATCTTTATTTCTATCACTTTTACTATCCAGGGAGCTCTGGATTTGTTTATTCTACTTGTATTATTTGAGGAAATATACTATGATTCTACTCAAAACAATCACCTTTTGAAGGTAGATCATTGTTCAGTTCCTAATTTTCTGCATCAATCTCTCATTCCAGTTAACCCTGTATAGCTCCATCAAGTCCACTGTCTTCCAATTATTTTTTCTCACTCTGGATTAATCTACATCATTCTTTACCAATGTCCTCAACATTAGGATACAGTAATCACAGTCTCCTTAATGCAACCTCACTGACACTTGCTCCACTTGTCCCAATTCATTTGCAAGAACCAGTTTGAACAATGCACTGTTGTTGAAATGGCACATATTGCTATTGGTGTTCTTTTGCATGGAAGCAGAAATACACATTCCTTCCTGTCCTCTCCACTTTAAGTATCTCAGTCTATATTATGGTAATTGAAGTCTCCCATAACAATGACACTATAATGTTGGAACCTCTACGTAATTTCCCACCAAATTTATTTCTCTACATCATTTCCACTAGTTGGTGGTCTAAAGACTGCACTGAGTAATGTAAATATATCTTTGTTTCTGAACTCAAGCAAAATTGATTCTTGAAGACACCCAAGATATATTTTTCTCCAGAACCATAATGCTCTCCTTACCTAATATTACAATGTATTAGCGAGTTTTGAGAAGATTTTATAGCTCAGGTTGAGGTTCTGGATGTAGGTTTGCTCGTTGAGCTGGAAGGTTTGGTTTCAGGCATTTTGTCACCATACTATGTAACATCATCAATGAGATGATGAAGCACTGGTGGTATGGCTCACTTTTTATTTATGTGTTTAGGTTTTCTTGGATTGGTGACATCATTTCCATTGGTGATGTCATTTCCTGTTCTGTTTCCCAGGGGTATTAAATGGGATCCACGTCAATGGTGTTTGTTGATAGAGTTCTGGTTGGAATGCCATTCTTCTAGGAATTCTCACGCGTGTCTCTGTTTGGCTTGTCCTAGGATGGATGTGTTGTCCCAGTCAAAATGGTGTCCTTCCTCATCTGTATGTAAAGATACCAGTTAGAGTGGGTCATGTCTTTTTGTGACTAGTTGATGTTCATGTATTGTGGTGGATAGTTTTCTGCCTGTTTGTCTAATGAAGTGTTTGTTACAATTCTTGCAAGGTATTTTGTAAATTACATCAGTTTTGCTTGTTGTCTGGATAGGGTCCTTCAAGTTCATTAGCTACAGCTGATGTGTTTGTGGGCTACCATGATGCCAAGCGGTCTGAGGAATCTGGCAGTCATTTCCAAGATATCTTTGATGTAGGGGAGAGTGGCTAGGGGTTCTGGACGTGTTTCATCTGCTGGTTTGAGTTTGTTGCTGAGATATCAGCGGACGTATTCATTGGGTACCTATTCTTTTTGAATACACTGTATAGGTGATTTTCCTCTGCTTTTTGTAGTTCCTCTGTGCTGGAGTGCGTGGTGGCTCAGTGAAATAATGTTTGAATACAGCTTCGCTTGTGGAGATGAGATGATTGCTTCTGTGGTTCAGCATTTGCTCCTTATGTGTTGCTTTCCTATTGACGCTGATTTGAAGTTCCCCATTGGCTGTTCGTTCTATTGCGACATCTAGGAATGGCAGTTTGTTATTGTTTTCCTCCTCTTTAGTGAATTTTATGCTAGTAATGGTATTATTTATGGATATAAAGACCATTAATAATACCCTACAAACCTCCATCCATTATAATGTGTTCTTTTCGCACCCAAGAATATTGAACACCCTTACTTTAATCAGGTCTCTGTTACTGCCATAAAATTATGCTTCAATATGACAACCATGCCTGTAACTCCCCTATCTTATTTACCACACTCTGTGAATTTACATTCATTAATAGTGACTGATTTGAACTTCATTTCCTCTGACATCACCTATTAACTTGGTATTCTCTCTGCTAGGGCCAATTGTATCTCTAAGTATTTTGTGAACACCGGTATTCTCCTCTACTGTTCTTTTGTGGTTCTCACAGCCCAGGCAAGTTAAGGTCCTTCCAACAACATCAGCAAAATGCCCTGTAAGTTGGTATTCTCTCTGCTAGGGCCAATTGTATCTCTAAGTATTTTGTGAACACACTCTCCTCTACTGTTCTTTTGTGGTTCTCACAGCCCAGGCAAGTTAAGGTCCTTCCAACAGCATCAGCAAAATGCCCTGTAAGGAACTCAGTTCCCAGACCTGTCCAAGTGTAGTCTGGCTTGTACAGGTGGCATCTTGTTCACAGCCAGTCCCAGTGTCCCAAGAATCTAATCCCATTCCTCCTGCACCATCTTTCCAGCCATACATTCATCTGCCTTATCCTATTTCTGCACTCAGTTACACATAGCACTGGAAGCAATCCAGAGATGACTATGTCCTGTTTGTTAACTTTTTACCTCGCTCCCTGAATTCTGAATGCAAGATTATATTCCCCTTTGCGACCCAAGTCATTGGTGGAACATGATCCCTGATTGTTCATCTTCACTGAGAAGAATGCCCTGAAGTCATTCAATGATCTTGATCGTCCTTGATCTTGGCATTAGGCAGGCAACATACCATCCCCGAGTCACACTGATGGCCACATTGTTCCTGTCTGCTCCCCTAACTACTGAATCCCTTATCATTTGCACTTCTCCTTTCTTCTTCCTTCCCTTGTATGCAGCCAAGCTGCTTGCAGTGCCACAAAATAAACAAAACTGCAGTTCCCCAAAAACCAGCACCCTCAGCGGCTTCCAAAATGGAAAAGTGATTTGTAAACAGATTCTTGCACTAACTGCCCAGTTCTCTTGGACTGCCTGATGGTCACCCAATCTCTTCCTTCCTCCAGGCCTTTAGGCTGTGATATGATCACTCCTCTGGAAGTGCTAACTCCCAATCTTGTGAACCTGCCACTGGAGCTTCAGTTTTGGAGCTCAACTTTCTGCAGCTGGAAGCAGTTTATGGCCAAGAACTATGATAAGGTTTGCTGATTTCCCACATTTTATGGGCTGTATATTCCATTCAACTGACATCAAAATGATGAACGACAAAGCTCTTTAAGTCATTGGAAGTCAATCTGAAGCCTAGAAACATGGTGATTCAACTCTATATTCCCAGATCCATGAGTTTTTCATAGTCTGCTGGGAGCAGGAGTGAGTTAGACCATAGACATAGGCACAGAAGTAGGCCATTCACCCCATCAGATTTGCTCCATCATTCAATGAGATCAGGACTATTTTGATAATCCATAACTCAATTTTCATGCCTTTTCCCTATACTCCTGATTCCCTTACACCATCTTAGCCTTCAATATACATAACAGTACAGCCTTAATGGCCTTCTGTCATAAAGAAATCCCCAGATTAACTATCTTCTGAGAGAAAGAAAACACTCCTCAACTCTGTGTTAATTGGGAGAGTTCATATTCTGAGATTTTGCTCTCTGGTCTTGGATTCTCCTTCAACAGGAAGCAACTTATCTGCATCTACTCCGTCAAGTCACCTAAGAATCTTGTATATTTCAATAAGTTCAGGATGCCAACATGTAATGAGCAGAGTATCACAGGGATCAACGCTGAGGCATTTGAGGCCAGTGACCATAGTTCTATTAATTTTAATATAGTCATGGAGAGGGACAAAACTGGTCTACACGATCAAGTTCTAAATTGGGGCAAGGCGAATTTTGATGGAAGCTTGCCGGTGTTGATTGAAGTAGTGAGATAGCTAGAGTTCAAGATTTATATGTTCCTGTGAGGGTGAAACACAAGGTTGGCAGGAATAGAAAATCCTGGATGACAAGCGATACTGAAGCTTTGACCAGAAAAAAGGAGTCATGGATCAGGTACAGACAGCTGGGATCAAGGCAATCCCTGGAAGTCTACAGAGAAGATAGGAGTTTACTGAAGAAGGAAATCAGGAGGGTGCAAAGGGAGCATGAGGTAGTCTTGGCTGAGAAGGTTAGGATGAACCCAAAGAGTTTTTTAAGTATATTAAAGGAAAAAGAATAACTAGAGAGAGAATGGGACCCCTCAAGGATCAAATTGGACATGTATGTATAGAACCGCAGGAGATGGGCGAGGTCTTTCTCCTCTGTGTTTACCATGGAGAAAGACATGAAGGCTTGGGAACTTGGGGAACATGATGTGGAGGTGCCGGTGTTGGACTGAGATGGACAAATTTCAAAATCACACAACACCAGGCTATAGTCCAACAGCTTTATTTGGAAATACTAGCTTTCAGACCACTGCTCCTTCATCTAGTTACAACTTGGGGAAGTTAGTGGTAATATCTTAGGGACAGTCCTATTACAGTAGAGGATGTGTTGGATGTATTAGAATGTATGAAAGTGGATAAATCTCCTAGTCCTAACCAAATACATCCAAGAACCCTGCAAGAGACTACAGAAGAAATTGCAGGGGTCCTGGCATCAGGGTTCTTGCATCATTGTTAGCCATGGGTGAGGTCCTGAAAGACTGGAGGATAGCAAATGTTGTGCCATTATTCAAGAAGGGCTGCAAAGAAAAAAATGGGAACTATAGACCAGTAAACCTAATATCTGTGGTAAGTAAGTTAGTTGTGAAGATTCTGAGAGATAAGACATACGTGCATTTGAAAAGACAGGATCTGATTAGGAGTAGTCAGCATGGTTTTGTGCGTGGGAGATCACACCTCATAAATTTGTTCGAGTTCTTTGATGAACTGAAAAGTAACTGAAAAGGAAAAGTGACGAGGGCAGGGCAATTTAAGGCCTTTAAAAGGTTCCACATAGTAGGCTACTCTGAAAGGTTAGATCACATAGAGTCCAGGGGGAGCTGGCAAATTGGATACACAATTGGCTTGATGGTAGGAAGTAGAGGGTAATAGTGAAAGGATGCTTGTCAGACTGGAGGTCTGTAACTAGCAGTGTGCTTCAGGGGTCAGTGCTGGGCCCATTGCTCTTTGTTGTCTATATCAATGATTTGGATGAGAATGTACAAGGCATGATTAGTAAGTTTGCAAATGACACTAAAATAGGCACATCATAGACAGAGAGGGAGGTTATCAGAAATCAGCAGGACCTTGATCAGCTGGGGAAGTGAGCCGAGATATAGCAAAAGGAGTGTAATATAGATAAGTGTGAGGTTTGATTAGATTACTTAGAGTGTGGGAACAGGCCCTTCGGCCCAACAAGTCCACACCAACCTGCCAAAGCGCAACCCACCCACCTGCACATCTTTGGACTGTGGGAGAAAACTGGAGGAAACCCACGCAGACACAGGGAGAATGTGCAAACTCCACACAGTCAGTTGCCTGAGGCGGGAATTGAACCCAGGTCTCTGGCGCTGTGAGGCAGCAGTGCTAACCACTGTGCCACCGTACCGCCCATGGCATTTTACATGGAACATAGAATATAACGGCGCAGTACAAGCCCTTCGACCCTCAGTGCTGTGCCAACCTGTGGAAACAATCTGAAGCCGATCTATTCTACACTATTCCATTTTCATCCGTACGTTTATCCAATGACCATTTAAATGCCCTTAAAGTTGGCATGTCTACTACTGTTGCAGGCAGGCTGTTCCACACCCCTAATACTCTGAGTAAAGAAACAACCTCTGACATCTGTCCTACATTTATCACCCTTCAATTTAAAGCTATGTCCCCTCATGCCAACTATCACCATCCGAGGAAAAAGGCTCTCACTGTCCAACCTATCTAATCCTCTGATTATCTTACATGTCTCAATTAAGTCACCTCTCAACCTTCTTCTAACGAAAACAGCTTCAAGTCCCTCAGCCTTTCCTCAGAAGACCTTCCTCCCCCCATCCAAGCAACATCCAAGTAAATCTTCTCTGAGCCCTCTTCAAAGCTTCCACATCCTTCCTGTAATGCGGAGACCAGAACTGTACGCAATACTCCCTAATGCAGCAGCAGCAGAGTTTTGAACAGTTGCAGCCTAACCTCGTGGCTCCGAAACTCAATCCTTCTACCAATAAAAGCTAACACACCGTATGCCTTCTTAACTACCCTATCAACCTGGGTGGCAAATTTCAGGGATCTATGTACATGGAGACCGAGATCTCTCTGCTCATCCACACTACCAAGAATCTTACTATTAACTCAGTACTCTTTATTCCTGTTGCTCCTTCCAAAGTGAATCACCTCACTCTTTTCCATATTAAACTCCATTTGCCATCTCTCAGCCCAGTTCTGCAGCTTATCTATGTCCCTCTGTAACCTGCAACAGCCTTTGGCACTATTCATAACTCCACTGACCTTGGTGTCATCTGCAAATTTACTACCCATCCTTCTACACCCTCATCTAGGTCATTTATAAAAATAGGAAGTCAAATCAAGGTAGGAGTTTCATGATGAATGGTAGAGCCTTAACGAGTGTAGTGAAACAGAGGGACCAGGAGTTCAGTTGCAAGGCTCTCTGAAACTGGAGTCACAGGCAAACAGAGCAGTGAAGAAGGCTTTTGGGAGACTGGCCTTCATCAGTCAAGCCATGGAGTATATAAATTGGGGAAGTTATGTTGCAGTTGCACAGGATGTTGGTGAGGCTGCACTTGGGAGTATTGTGTTCAGTTTTGGTCACCTTGCTGTAGGAAGGATGTTATTAAACTGGAAAGAATGCAGAGGAAATTTACAAGGATATTGCCAGGACTCAGGGGTATGAATTATAGGGAGAGGTTGGACAAGCTAGGACTTTTTTCTTTACAGCATAGGATACTGAGAGGGGATATTACAGAAGTGTACAAGATCATGACAGACATGGATAGGATGAATGCACTCAGTCCCGGATTGGGGAATGGAGGACGAGAGGACATCAGTTTAAGTTTCAATGGGAAAGAATAAAAGGGAATCTGAGGGGCAACCATTTTACACAGAGGGGTATGCATATGGCATGAGCTGCCAGTGAAAGTGGTTGAGGCGGGTGCATTAGCAATATTTAAAAAGAATTGGGACATATACATGGATAGGAAAAGTTTAGAAGGATATCGGCCAATGACAGGGTAATGAGGTTAGCATGGATGGACATTTTGGTTCGCAAGGACTAGTTTGGGCCGAAGGGCCTGTCTCCGTGCTGTAGGACTCTAAATCTCTATGATAACTTGGATGTGAGCCATCAACGATGTTCTTACATATGTGCTATTGTTGCTCAACCATCTTGCTACTAGACTCCTCTTCCACTTTGGTACGCCAACTTGATCCTCCTTTTTTGTAATTGTCCTTATTTAACTTTAGCACAGTTGTTTCTGAATCATGTTCCTCCTTCTCCATGCTAAATTCCACTGCGTTGTGGTCACTGTTTCCTCGAGGTTTTTAATCCTGAGATCATATATTAAAGCTACCTCATTACACATCACCAGATTCAAAATAAGCTGATTCCTGGCTGCATCCACAACATATTGTTTTAGGAAACTGTCCCGAATACACTCTACAAATTCTTCTTTATGCTTACCTCTGCCAATCTGACTATCCCAAACGAGATGAAGATTAAAGTCTCCCACACTAATACATTGCCATTGTTACACACTCTCATTATCTCTTGATTTTCTTCTGTGTCCCACTGTAAAGCTACTTTTAGGGGGCCTATTGCCCATTCCTGCCAATGTCATATTATTACCTTTTCATTTCTTACCTTCACCCATATAGATTCTGTATCTTTTAATTCAAGATAACTTTGTTATAACATTTATTCCTTCCCATGATAACAGTGCTACCTCACCATCCTTTCTTTATGCCTGTCTTGTCAAAATGTCAT
The DNA here is from genome assembly GCF_004010195.1 of Chiloscyllium plagiosum. NCBI lineage: Eukaryota > Metazoa > Chordata > Chondrichthyes > Orectolobiformes > Hemiscylliidae > Chiloscyllium > Chiloscyllium plagiosum. Next base: position 32,098,583 of record NC_057742.1, on the reverse strand, counting down.
GTACCTCTGATTAATTAGTTCCCAGCTTCGATCTACTTGTCGTCAGGTCTCTGGAAATATCTACAAGATCATCTGCATAATCCTGTATTTGTGCTGTTAATTCATTTATTTTGTCTTGAAGTAAAAAGCCATTAATTTTACCTTATTACCAATGTTTCCTCCGGTTCAGAAAAGATTTACAAGGACGTTACCAGGGTTGGAGGATTTGAGCTACAGGGAAAGGCTGAATAGGCTGGGGCTGATTTCTCTGCAGTGTCAGAGGCTGAGAGGTGACCTTATAGAGTTTTATAAAATCATGAGAGGCATGGATAGGGTAAATAGACAAGGAGTTTTCCCTGGGGTGGGGGAGTCCAGAACTAGAGGGCAAAGGTTTAGGGTGCGAGGGGAAAAATTTAAAAGGGACCTAAGGGGCAACAGTGGTGTGAGAATGGAATGGACTGCCAGAGGAAGTGGTGGAGGCTGGTAATAATTACAACATTTAAAAGGCATCTGGGTGGGTATATGAATAGGAAGGGTTTAGAGGTGTATGGGCCAAGTGGTGGCAAATGGGTTAGATTAGGTTAGGATATCTGGTCAGCATGGACCATAAAATCATAAAGTTAGCTTACCACATGGTAAAAGGGAAATGTTTTCCCTGCAAAAAAGTAGGTCACATGAAATCAAAGTGTTAGTGGTTTAGAAAAAGCACTGGAAAGACAGATGTAGGAAAACAGGACGAGCCAGTGAATTTTGTTGGAGTGGTAAACAAAAGCATAGTGGAGGCTAAAATGTTGCACTACAATGTACAACCTGGTCAGAGGTTGATTGAGGAGGAAGTGCCAGATCTTCTTAAATCATTTACTTGCTGAAGAAATGGAGGAAATGTCTGTGGACAGCAGACTATCAGAAGGCATTTGACAGCCTGAAAGCCATGCTAACCACTGTCAATTAGCCACACCCAATTATGCAAAGCCATTCAAGGTGGCAATCGATGCAAGTGACGTGGGTGTTGATGCTGCACTCTTACAAGACGATGATGAAAAGAGAGGAATACCTGTTGGGTATTTCTCCAGGAAATTGAACATTCATTGCCAGAAATATTCGACAGTTGAGAAAGAGATTTTGAGCTCAGTGTTGGCGTTACAACATTTATGTTACCAGTAATGTGTCTGAGACAATCATATATACTGATCATAATACATTAAAGGTTTTGGAGAAATTAAAAGACAAACATTCCAGACTGTTTGGATGGAGCTTATTATTGCAGCCATTCAATTTGAAAATTATACATGTCGCAGGACAAGAAAACATAATTGTCAATGCATTGTTGAGACTTGGATGAAAAACCGAGATGTTCGGTGGCAGGAGTAAACAGACTGAAATAGCATGGAGTAGTGCATGTTTACATGCTTATAGTCAATATAATGTATATGTATTGTAATGTACTAACACAGTAAGATTAAGTGGTTTAAAATGAAGCCAGTTGTGTGTCTTGGTGGCTCTTTTTCTTCGGGGGGGGGGGGGGGGGGGGGGTGGGGGGGTGTGATGATGCTATCACTTTAACATGATTATTTTGTTCTTGGACTTTTTTTAAAGAGAGGTCATAAAGCCAGATTTGCTGAAATATCTAGCAAATTGTTTAACAATGGCAGGGGAGTAGCCATTTCTCCCAGTTCAGTTCTTTTCTAGTTTGGTTTAGTTGTAACAGTGAGAAGCTGCTGGTTTAGCTGTAGTAGAGAAGCTGCTGTCCAGAGAAAGGTTCCAAGCTTCAGCAGCTGATTCTGGACTGGTTTCTCTCTCTGAAATCCCTCCTGCCTGTAAGAACTTGTGTTTGAATTTACCTTCTGCCAAGGGGTGTGTACATGGGTTGTTGCTGGATTGGAGCAGTTCCTTAGTTAAGTTGCTGTATCAAGTCAGTTAAGTTTTCCAATAGTTATTCTAAATTCCATTTTTATTTGTTCGCGTTTCAACTGTAATGTTTAAATAAATTCTGTTTTGCCTAAAACTGAGTGGTTTGACCAACTGCAGTACCCTGGAATATCCACTTAACATCTGCCTTTAAAGTAAGAAAAAAATAGGGTCTAGGCTACATTCCTAACACATTTTAAATGTGTCTGGTCTGGTCCATAACAACACAGACAGTCCCCTGAGGATGGATTTGATCCCCAGTCCCTGTGAGGTAGTAGTGCTAACTACTGTGCCAGTGTGCCCTGAACAAGCTTGTGCCTACCATTGAGGAAGGAAATCCCCCAGAGAGCCAGTGTAATTTTACTGAAAAGGCACTACAACATAATATCTGCACACAGACATGGGAGAATGTGCAAAGTCCACATAGACAATGGCCAAGGTCGGTATCGAACCTGGATCCCTGGTGCTGTGAGGTAACAGTGCTAGCCACCGTGCTGCCCCAGGGCTCCTGCCTGAAATGTTGACTTTCCTGCTCCTCGGATGCTGTTGTCCTGCTGTGCATTTCCAGCACCACTCTAATCTTGACTCTGATCTCTAGCATCTGCAGTCCTCACTTTCGCCAAGGTGGTGAATAAGGTTGGGATCAACCTACATTACTGCTTAATGTCTTTGGAGTTTCAGAAGGGATTCAAGATGCTACAATTGTCTTTGATTTGTGTGTCCTGATTTTCTGAAACAGATTCACTGTGCCAGGAACCTGGGTGGGCATCCAACTTTTTCAAAGATTTTCCAAAGCGCATTTCTGTAAGCAGTTGAATGCTTAGGTGAAATCTACAAGAGTAATATCCAGGTTTTTGGTTTGTTCATATGTGTTTCCACTGGGTGCTCCGGTTTCCTCCCACTGTCCAAAGATGTACAAATTAGGTGGATTGGCCATGATAAATTGCGCACAATGTTTAAGCATGTTAGGTACTTTAGCCATGGGAAATGCAGGATTACAAGGATAGGGTATGGGGATGGGTCTGGGTAGGAATCTCTTCAGAGGGTTGGTGTGGATGCATCGGGCCAAATAACCTGTTTCAACAATGTAGGGATTCTATTTTTAAAAGTGTCCTAATTGATGGAGGACTTCTGAAACCTTATGCATCTTTAGTCTCATAAAAGGAAATGGGAAAAAATTAATCTATGTTTTTCTTTTTACTCATGATTGTGTTCTCTTGAGTACGTCAGTCAAATCTGCAATTTTCCAAGGTGGTACAATGCATTGACTTGAAAATCAAGTTAAAGAAAACTGAAGTCATTCATTAGCTAACATAATAATATCAAACACAAGCATTGCTTTTGAAGTAACCAAGCTGAATGCTGTCAAGCAATTTACCCATTTCATCATAAAAAAAGAGCTTAGTTATGTGCCCTGTACTGCTATCATGTACACCTTCCACAGCATGTCCATTAATGCTGTATTTGCAGAGCCTCAAGATCACTGGCAGGATTGCATCACCAACATGAAAGACCTGCAAGCAACCAACTTTAGTAGCATCAACACTATTCTCCTGCAAAACAACACTATCCTCTGCCTTGGGCAGGTCATAATGTTGTGATGGACAATTGTTGCAAGATTCAGTCGTATGCAAAGCTGACCATTGTAAAGCCAAACAGAGGGGTGCTATGAAAACATTTTAAAAAATCAAAAGAAGTGCATCTCTATGTGCCACAATGATAACCATCCGTGGGAAGTACAAATGGCTGATAATGCTCCATCAGAACTGCTACAGATGTTTTTGAGAGAAAAACCAGAATGAAGAAAAACAAAAGATGAAAGGATAGATGTAATTGGCCCCAGCACCAACTACACATTCATTTGAACCTGTAGTGAGTGTGTGTCTGGTTATAGATAGGCCTAACTAGCTACCAGAGGGTCTGCAACCAATGAATAACACCTCCCTAAAATCTTTGTCCATGAAAAAATGCCAAGAAATAAAGAGACGGTACCTTTAAAAACCACGATTCTCTATGAGATGTTAGCTAATAAAACATTTGACAACCGGTAAATGATCATGTGATGAAGTTGCCTTGGTCAGAAACAATTGAACAGCAAAAGATCAAGCAGAAGTCAATTATAGCAGTGAGACAATTGTACATAAAGCTCTGCTCTAGTGGCTCTTATGGTGCAGTTGCAGCATCCTACCCCTGAGCCAGGAGACACAGGTTCAAGTCCCACCTGTTTCAGAAACTTGCCTGAACTGGTTAATTAAAAGAAAATACTCTGCTCTGCAGCAGAGTGTTTATTTTAACTGTAGTAATAAAGTTGTAGAGCAAGAAACATTTCTTTTAATCAGGGATCTGTGACATTCTGGGCATGGGGCTTAAAGAGCTTAAAACACCTGTTCATTGAAGGACTCTCAAAAGTTAGTTCAACTTCTGGAGTAGCCAAAGTTGAGAAGAGAGACAGAATTATAGATGTAAGGGCATAAAATTATAAAATAATAGAACTAGCAAAGTTCTGCCCAAAGGTTAAGATGCTAACGATGCTTGTGTTGGACAGGGAGTTTACAGGACAGTTGAAGGGACAACTTTTCTGGAAACAAGCAGAAGGTCCAAGAAATTTCTACCCTTGTACAAATGTTTGAAACAGTCCTCTGTCCAAATGGTTAATTGTTCAATTTTTAATAAGCATTTGATTTGGGTTATTGAGGAACTAAGTCAAATGGATGTATAATGAAAATTGATTTCATTATGAGCAACAGTGTTCTTTATTCTTTTACTATCATAATTATTTGAGATGGAGTGCAGTTATTAGTATTCATTTCTTTGTGTGTAGTATTCTAAAATTCTTTTGTTTTAAATTATAATCCTTGTGTCTTCATTGTTTTAGCAAATATCTGGATTTTCAAATTTTAGGAAAATTAAACACAGTACTAGTCATTATCAAAATCATAATAATACTTAAAGGAAAAGTGCAGATGGAAATGTTCAAAAATATTCAATTATCATCAAAAAACATTACTATAGAGGGCCAAACTGTCTCTCACCAGTATTACAAGTCCACAAACTTCCACTTAGAACACAGAACAACTATAGCTAACAAGGGAAATCAGGGATAGTGTTAAAGCCAAAAAGGAGGCATATAAATTGGCCACAAGAAACAGCAAACATCAGCACCGGGAGAAATTTAAAATTCAGCAGAGGAGGACAAAGGGTTTAATTTAGAAAGGAAAAACAGGATATGAAAATAAGCTTGTGGAAAACATAACAACTGACCGCAAAAGCTTCTATAGATAAGTGAAGAGAAAAAGACTGGTGAAGACAAATATAAGTTCCTTGCAATTAGAATCAGGTGAATTCATAATGGATAACACAGAGACTGCAGACCAGTTAAACAAATACTTTGGATTAGTCTTCATTAAGGAGAACACAAATAACCTTCAGGAAATGCTAGGGGACAGAGGGTCAAACATGAATGAGAAACTGAATGAAATACATATTAGTCAGGAAATGGTATTGGGGAAATTGATGGGATTAAAGCCCGATAAATCCCAAGGGCCTGATGCTCTGTATCCTAGAGTACTTAAGGAAGTGGCCCTAGAAATAGCGGATGTATTGGTGATCAATTTCCCGCACTCTGTAGACTCTGGAAGAGTTCCAATAGATTGCAGGGTAACCTCACTTTTTAAAAAAGGAGGAAGAGAGAAAATGAGGAAATACAGGCTAGTTAGCTTGACATCGGGTGGTGGGGAGAATGCTGGAGTCAGTTATTAAGGATGTCAGAACTCAGCATTTGAAAAATGGTGACAGAATCAGTCCTAGTCAGCGTGGATTCACTAAAGGGAAATCATACTTAACAAATCTTCTGGAATTTTTTAAGGATGTGACCAGTAGAGTGAACAGAGGTGAATCAAGAGATGTTGTGTATCAGGTCTTTCAAAAGGTTTTTGACAAGGTTCCACACAAGAGATTAACAAAGAAAATTAAAGCTCATGGTATTAGAGGTAATGTATTGACATGGATAGAGAACTGGTTGACAGACAAGAAGCAGAGAGTTGGAAAAGACAAATCCTTTTCAGAATGGCAGGCAGTGACAATTGGGGTACCTCAGGGTTCAGTGCTAGGACTCAGCTATTCACAAATTTGAACAAAGGAATTGAATGTCATATCTCCACATTTGCAGATGACACTAAGCTGGGTAGCAGTGTGTCCTGTGAGGAGGCTAAGAAGCTGTGGGGTGACTTGAATTGAATTGAATTGAATTTAATTGAATTGACTTGGACAGACTGGTTGAGTGGGCAATCACTTGGCAAATGTAATATAATGTGAGGTTTTCTACATTGGTAGCAAAAACAGGAAGCCAGATTATTAGTGGTGACAGTTTCAGAAAAGGTAAGGTGCAATGAGACCTAGGTGTCATAGTGGAACAGTAGTTGAAGGTTGGCATGCAGGCGCAGCAGGCCATGAGGAAAGCTAATAGCGTGCTGGCCTTCATAGTGAGAGGATTTCAGTTTCGGAGTAATGATGTTTTGTTGCAGTTATACATGGCCTTGGTGAGGCCACACCTTGAGTACTGTGTGCAGTTTTGGTCTCCTAGTCTAAGGAAGGACATTCTTGCTATTGAGGGAATCCAGCGAAGGTTCACTAGACTAATTCCCGGGATGGCAGGGTTGACATATGAGGAAAGACTGAATCAACTGGGTTGTAGTCATTGGAATTTCAAAAGAATGAGGGGGGGATCTCACAGAAACATGTAAATCTTGATGGGACCGGACAAGCTAGATGCGGGAAGAATGTTCCTGATCGCGGGGAAGTCCAGAACCAGGGTCACAGTATAAGAATAGGAGGTAAGCCATTCTGGACAGAGATGAGGAAGAATTTCTTCATTCAGAGATTTGTAAACCTGTGGAATTATCTCCAACAGGAAGTTGTTGGGGTCAGTTCATTAGATATATTCAAGAGGGAGCTAGATGTGATCCTTGCAGCTTAAGGGATCAAGGGGCATGGACAGGGGGTGGGAATGGGATACTGAGATTGCATCATTAGCCATGATCATAATGAATGGTGATGCAGGATCAAAGGGCCAAATGACCTGCTCCTATACCTAGTTCCTATGTTTTTATGTAACAGCACAGAATAGTAACAGACCCTTTGGCCCACCCTTTCTGTGCTGATCATTATGTCATTCTAAACTAACCCTATACACCTCCACGTGGTCTGTATCCCTCTATTCCCTGCCTATTCATGTGTCTGTCTAAAAGTCTCTTAAAATTTGCTTCAACTACCTCCCCTGGCAGCTCATTCTAGGCATGCACTGCCCTCTCATACGTTGCTAACACATCTCTTTTTAAATGTTTCCCCTCTCACTTTATACCTATGGCCCCTAATATTTGATATTTCCACCCTGGGAAAAAGACTTGACTATCCACCCCTCTCCTAATTTTATATACTTCTATCAGGAACCCCTCAGCCTCTGACGCTTTACTTTGTCCAATCTCTCCTTAGAACCAATACACTCCAATCCAGGCAACATCCCATCTTTTGTACCTTCTCCAAAGCCTCCACATCCTTCCTGCAGTGTGGCAAACAGAGCTGCACATAATACTCCAAATGTGACTGAAACTAAAGTCTTATTCAGCTGTGTATCCATAAATAGTTTCAAACTCCACTGACATATGAGGAAAGACTGGAGTTTTCTTTTGACCATATGTTCTTGGGTCAATTAGTCTCTGGAATTATATTGATTTCAAAAAGCATAAAACCTCTTAATGTGGGGGTGATGTGGTACAAGAATATTATAGAACAAAATGAGTGCACACTCTGGAGACTAAACTTGAGTGTAACACAGACTGAGTGAGTACCAAATTAGGCACATTTGTCAAGTTCTGATAAGTTCTTTTCCATGTTTGAACATTAATTGACAGCCAGGATACTGGTGAGCCTTTGGTTTCTTCGAGGAACACAATCAGAGCCATGTTCATGGCACAACGGTCCAAGAGGGGAAGGGGAAGAGGTAAAGAGCAATAGAAACAGGGATTTTGTTATTTATAGAAACAAACAGCATTTCTTTGACTGTAGGTGTGACTCCAGGGTGGTATATTGCCTCCATGGCACTAAAGTCAAGAATGTTATAGAGCAGCTGCAAGACATTCTTCTTGAGAAGGGAAAACAACTAAGGCTCGTGGTGCACATTGGTCTGAATGACTTATGTGCAAAGAAGGCGGAGGTCCTGAAAGCAAATTTCAGGGAGCTAGAAAAAAGACTGAAAAGCAGGACTCTAAATCAATAATCTTAGGATTACGTCCAGTTCCACATGCTACTGAGCATTAAAAAAATGGAAATTAATTAATAAAACACGGCTGAAGAACTGGTGTAGAAAGGAGGGCATCGGATTTCTGAGTCATTAGGACTGGTTTAGGGACAGGTGGGATCTGTACAAGCTGGTTAGGCTCAAGTTAGAAGATCAGGATTAATATCTTTACAGGGAGATTCACTAGTACTGGGGAGTGTTTAAACTAGATTGGCAGGGGAATGGGAAACTGAGAAGGAGCTCAGATTCACGAGAAACAAAGTTGGTCAATAAAAAGGAGAAAGGAAGAAAGTAACAAATAAAAGACAGATGAAGCACAGGCAAACATCAAACAGAATAGAGAATGATGTTAAAAATAAAGCAGAATTAAAGGCACTATTTGAATACTCACAGCAACACGGTTAATGATTTGAATGCAAAAATTGTAGTAAATGGCAATCATACAATAGCCAAAACGCTATAGAACATAGAACGATGTTGTGCCGACCTGTGAACTATTCTCAGCTCGTCCCCCAACACTATCCCTTCATCATCTATGTGTTTATCCAAGGATTGTTTAAATCTCCCTAATGTGGCTGAATTAACTACATTGGCAGGCAAGGCATTCCATGCGCCCTTACCACTCTCTGAGTAAAGAACCTGCCTTTGACATCTGTCTTAAATCTATCACCCCTCAAGTTGTAGTTATGCCCCCTCGTACAAGCTAACATCATCATCCTAGGAAAAAGACTTTCACTGTCTACCTATCTAATCCTCTGATCATCTTGCATGTCTCAATCAAATCCCTTCTTAGCTTTCTTCTTTTCAATGAGAACAGACCCAAGTCTCTCAGCCTTTCCACATAAGACCTTCCCTCCAGACCAGGCAACTTCTTGATAAATCTCCTCTGCACCTTTTCCAATGCTTCCACATCCTTCCCGAAATATGGCAACCAGAACTGTATACAATATTCCAAGTGTGGCTGCACTAGCATTTTGTATAGTTGCAGCATGATTTTGTGGCTCCGGAACTCACTCCCTCTAACAATGAAATCTAACACACCATATGCCTTCTTAACAGCACTAACAACCTGGCTGGCTACTTTCAGGGATCTATGTACATGGACTCCAATATCCCTCCGCACATCCACACTACCAAGAATCTTTCCATTGACCCAGTATTCTGCCTTCCTGTTATTCTTCCCAAAGTGCATCACCTCACATTTAGCTGCATTGAACTCCACTTGCCACCTCTCAGCCCAATTCTGCAGTTTATCCAAGTCCCCCTGCAGTCTGTATCATTCTTCCAAACTGTCCACTACTCCACCGACTTTAGTGTCATCTACAAATTTACTAATCCATCCACCTATGCCTGTGTCTAAGTCATTTATAAAAATGACAAACAGTAGTGGTCCCAAAACAGATCCTTGTGTCACACCATTAGTAACCGGACTCCAGGCTAAATATTTTCCATCAACCATCACTCGCTGCCTTCTTTCATAAAGCCAGTTTCTCATCTAAACTGCTAAATTACCCTCAATTCCATGCCTCTGTATCTTCTCCAACAGTCTACCATGTGGAACCTTATCAAAGGCTTTACTGAAGTCCATGTATACCACGTCAGCTGTCCTACCTTCATCTACATTCTTGGTCACCCTCTTAAAAAACTCAATAAGGTTTGTGAGACACGACCTGCCCTTGACGAAACCATGTTGACTATCTGAAATCAAATTGTTGCTTGCTAGATGATTATAAATCTTATCTCTTATAATCCTTTCCAAAACCTTTCCCACAACAGAAGTAAGGCTCACTGGTCTATAATTACCTGGGTCATCTCTACTGCCCTTCTTGAACAAGGGCACAACTTTTGCAATCCTCCAGTCTTCTGGTACTAAACCTGTAGACAATGATGAGACTCAATTATCAAAGCCAAAGGCTCTGCTATCTTCTCTCTAGCTTCCCAGAGAATTCCCGGATAAATCCCATCCAGCCCAGGGGACTTGTCTACTTTCACTCCTTCTAGAATTGATAACACCTCGATTCTTCCTAGTCTAATATCTCATATCCCATTCTTCTCCTCTACGATATTCTCCTTTTCCTGAGTGAAAACTGATGAGATATATTCGTTTAGCACCTCTCCGATCTCCACAGGGTCCACACTCAACTTCCCACTTCTGTCTTTGACTGGCCCTATTCCTCTCCTAGTCATCCTTTTATTCCTCACATAGCTATAGCAAGCTTTAGGGTTCTCCTTTATTCTGTTTGCTAAAGACTGCTTATGTCCTCTCTTTGCTCTTCTTAACTCTCTCTTTAAATCCTTCCTAGCTGATCTGTAACTCTCCATTGCCTCATCTAAGCCATCTTGCCTCATCAACACATAAGCCTCCTTCTTCTGCTTAACAAGAGATGCAATTTCAGTAGTAAACCATGGTTCCCTTACCTCATCACTTTCTCCCTGTCTGACAGGGACATACCTATCAAGGACACGCAATATCTGTTCCTTAAACCAGCTCCACATTTCGATTGTCTGCATCCCCTGCATTTTGCTACCCCATTCTATGCATCCTAATTCTTGCCTAATCGCATTATAATTGCCCTTGCCCCATTGATAACTCTTGACCTGTGTCATGTACTTATCAAACACCTGGCCTGGTTCATTACCAAGCACAAGATCCAGTGTGGCCTCCTCTCTTGTCAGCCCTTTGACATACTGTGCCAGGAAATGTTCCTATACACATAGGACAAAATCTGATCCATCCTATGTACTAGAGATACAGCATTTCCAGTCAATGTTGGGGAGTTAAAGTACCCCATAATGACCACCCTGTTCCTTTCACTCCTACCCAGAATAATTTTGCCAATCCTCTCTTCCACCTCCCTGGAACTCTGCAGAGGTGTATAAAAAAACTCCAAGCAGTGTGACATCTCCTCTCCTGTTTCTAACCTCAGCCCACACTAACTCAGTAGACGAGTCCTCATCAAAAGTTCTTTCAGTCACCATTATACTATTCTTGACTAACAAGGCCACACCTCCCCCTCTTTTACTGCCTTGCCTGTTCTTAATGAAAGATCTAAACCCTGGAACCTGCAACATCCATTCCTCACCCTGCTCTTTCCATGTCTCCGAATTGGCCACAACATGGTAACTATCCATGCTGCAAGCTCATGTACCTTATTTTGGATACTTCTGGCATTGAAGTAGACACACGTCAAACCAGCTTGCTGTCTGCCAGCACCTTCCTGTGACCGTGAAATCCTGTCCCTGTCCTCCCTACTCTTATCATCCTGTGCACTGTAACTACACCTCAGGTTCCCATCCCTCTGCTGAGCTACATTAAACCCACCTGAATAGCACCAACAAATTTCCCACCCAGGATATTAGTACCCCTCTGGTTCAAATGAAGACCGTCCTGTTTGTACAGGTCCCACATTCCCCAGAATGAGCCCCAATTATCCAAGTACCTGAAACCCTCCCTCCTGCATCATCCTTGCAGCCTCGTGTTCAGCTGATATCTCTCCGTAATCCTTGCCTCGCTATCACGTGGCATGGGTAATAAACCAGAGATAACAACTCTGGTTGCTACAGGATCACCAAGATTGGGAACTGGATATCCAAGGACATTCAGCAGTTAGGCAGAACAGGTAAACAAAGATGAAGTGCGGTAGCTGTCTTGATAAGGAATGAGATTAATACATTAGTAAGAAAGGACCTTAGATCAAAACATCAAGCTATATAAAATCGGTCTGTGTGGAGCTAAAAAACAGCAAAGGGCAGGTAACACTGATGGGAGTTGTTTGTAGGCCACCAAACTGTAGTGGTAAGGTTGGGTATAATATAAATCATGAAAATAGGTATGCATGCAATGTGGTTAATACAGTTTTAATGAGCTACTTCAATTTATACATTGTCTGGATTGAATGAATTCACAAGTCAACTCCTGGAGTGTCTCTGAGTATATTGAAGAGAGGAGCCATCTAGGGATTGGTCAATTTCTAATTATTTTAATGCAATGAAAAATGGATAATTAATTATCTTGTCATAAAGGAGCACATGGTAATCTCATATAATAAAATTTCTCCTACATTTGTATGCGGTATAGTTAATTCTGAAATGGAAAGGAAATTATGAAGGTATTAGGGGCAAGCCGGTTATTGTGGACTGAAATAGGTGGAATAACAGTACCATTGGCAATGCCTAGTCCTTAAAGATTAGATTAGATTAGATTAGATTAGATTACTTACAGTGTGGAAACAGGCCCTTCGGCCCAACAAGTCCACACCGACCCGCCGAAGCGTAACCCACCCATACCCCTACATTTACCCCTTTACCTAACACTACGGACAATTTAGCAAGGCCAATTCACCTGACTTGCACATCTTTGGACTGTGGGAGGAAACCGGAACCCCCGGAGGAAACCCACGCAGACACGGGGAGAACGTGCAAACTCCACACAGTCAGTCGCCTGAGTCGGGAATTGAACCCGGGTCTCTGGCGCTGCGAGGCAGCAGTGCTAAAGAAATACCATATACTGTAATCTATGGCAGATACACATTCCTCTACGCACAAATATTCAAAGGAAAAGACAAATCATCCATGGTTGCACTAGATCAGATTAAATGGCTAAAAGGATACCAGAAACATTGGTGAGTCTGAGGACTGAGACCAATGTAAGAGCCAGTAAAGGAAACCAAGAAACTGATTAAGAAAAGGAAACAAACAAATGAATGCACACTTTATGCATAGGAAAAGATTAAAGAGATACAGGAGAAAGGCACAGAAGGAAAAGAACACAAAGATTTTTAAATTGAGGGATTGGTTAACAGGGAGCCATTTGGATTAGTGAGTACAGGAGAGATAGGTAATTGGGACTTGGTGTGAGTTAGGACATGAGTTTCAATAATCTCACATTTTGTGAAGAATAAAACATAGGCCAACCAAGAGTACACTGTAACAGTTTTGTTTAGAGTTTACAAACATATCTACAAGGTTTCAGCAGCAAACAAACTAAAACAATCTGTAGTTAACTGTGTTATGGAGATTGGAATAGTCTTAGTGATGGTGTGATTGTGTGATAGGAAGCTTAACTTGAGATCAAATATAACACCAAAGTTGTGGATAGTCTAGTTCAGCCTCAGTCACGAGTGCAAGAGCTACAGGCAGGTAGAAATGGAGCAAAGTTGTAACTGAACCAGAAACCTTCAGCATTCTCAATTTTTAGTCAGAGGAACTTTATGCTCATCAGAACTGGGTGTCATATAAGCAATCTTATAACTTAGAACTATTATCAGTGCAAATGTGTAAATTCTTACTATGTTTTGAGATGATGTTCCTCTGTGGTCATTTCAGGAATCCAAATATGGCACTAAATAATTTGTTCAGTTCTCTGAACAGGTGTGACCCACAGTGCCATGATCTCCAGCTTGGCTAGGGAAAAGAGGCAGGTTCAAAACCTGCATTCTGTCTGCAAACATTACTCTGAGTTTCCGCTTTGATAAAGGGTCAGTTAGACTCGAAAAGTCAGCTCTTTTCTTTCCTTACAGATGCTGCCAGATCTGCTGTGATTTTCCAGCATTTTCTCTTTTGGACCCCGAGTTTCCAGTTGCCTACCATTTGAACACATCACCATGTTCCTTGGCTAATACTTCCATCTTGGGCCTGCTGCAGTGTTCTAGCAAGGCTAGCCACAAGCTGGGAGAACAGCATCTCATTTTCTGCTTAGGGGTCCTCCAGATTTCAAGACTCAATATCAAGTTCAATAATTTTCGAACTTGAACACCTGCTTCCATTGTCCATTACCATCCCTCATACCCTAGGCCTTTTCTGACATGGACTGCTTTCAGCACAGTCAACCCAATTTTACCTACATACTGTCTCCATTATTAGATTTTTTTTTCTCCTTGCTTACTATTATCCATTCCTTTGTCTGCCTAACTCTCTCTGGACTTCATCTCAATCCGAGAAAAAAAGTTAATGCAGAAGGATTACTAGACTTGAAACATTAACTCTGCTTTCTTCCCACATATGCTGACAGACTTGGTTTTCACCAGCAATTTCTGCTTTTGCTTCAGATTTCCAGCACCTGCAGTTCTTTGTTGTAATTTAGGTACCAGTGGCTCAGTAGTTAGTGCTCCTGCCTCAGTGCCAGGGACCCAAGTTTGATTCCACCCTCAGGCGACTGTGTGGGGTTTGCACATTCTCCCTTTGTCTGCGTGGCTTTCCTCTCACAATCCGAAGATGTTCAGGTTAGGTGGACTGGCCATGCTAAATTACCCACAATGTCCAGAAGATATGCTGACTACAGAAATGTAGGATTAGAGGGACAGGGTTGGGGGTTGGGTCTGGGTGGGACACTCTTCAGAGGGTCAGTGTGGACTCGGTGGGCCAAATGGTCTGCTTCCACACTGTAGGTATTCTATGATGGCTTGATGGTACCCTATTTGGAATAGAACTTGAACCCTGTGCTTTAGGCACGAGTGTATTCACACAGGTCATCCAGGCAACTGGACCCTCAAGGCTTCTGACCTGCTGAAGTAACCTTTACCTTCATTTTATGCTTTTCTGCTGATTTGGTTGTGTTTGTATCAGAGACTAATATCGGTATTCCATGCAAATTTATGCACTTAGTGCTAGTTAAACCAATCATGACTTGCTGATTTGGTTGTCTTGATAATGCAAAAACATATAAACGGAAATAATCTCGAGATGGATTTTTTTTGCAATTTGTTACATTGTAGGACAGTTCTTAAGAAGAAAGATAATTCATCTTGGAAATGTACAGTTATTGTATAGACAGCAACTTCATGTATTATCATTGCCGGAGGGAACAACGTACTTGTTTCTGTCAGTTCCCACCAGTCCATTCCATATTTTGTAGAAAATGGTTAGTCTATTTTTCCTTCCACTTTGTTGTAGCGATTCCCATGCAAAAGTTTGATCCAGTGTGTGCTACTGGTGCATTTCACATACTGCCGTGTCATGTAAGTTCTTGCAACAACGAAAAGTGGCTGAGCAGAGGCTGATAGCCAAGTTCAGTACCGAGACCTTGGGTTCATGTCACACTACAGGTGATCCCATTGCACTACACACACACACACACACACTGTATCATACACTCCCACACACCCTCTCACAGACTTAAACCCCTTTAAACTCACACACATACACACACCATCTCACAGACACTCATAACTCCCCCAACCCCTCCCCCTCCGCACACACCTCCATCCCCCAAAACACACACACAAATGTTTGTGGGGTGAATTTGTACTTGCAGAATTACATTTTACTTTGCACAAAAACTGCAGGAATCCATGTAAGAGTCTGAAAATCCATTTTTTAGATTAGAATCAGTCTGACCATTGTAGCCTCAGAGGAGTTAACACCTTCAATACCTTATCTGGGCCAAAACGACACCAATTGTTAAAGTGCACTTGAGAATGTAACTTTTTAAAAAGTTTTGTAATTTACATATGAAAGAACTGATATTCAACATGATCATTCTGAAAGATGAGAGACTTAACAAATAATTCAGGTTTTTTTAAATACATAATTTCAGTTACATCACACTGGAAACTTGTGCTATAAATTCTGTGTCTTACAATCTTACTCTCCACAATCACCTAATGAAGGAGCAGCGCTCCAAAAGCTAGTGCTTCCAAGTAAACCTGTTGGACTATAACCTGGTTTGTGTGATTTCTAACTTTGTACACCACAGTCCAACACCGGCATCTCCAAATCATGAATATGGGAGTAATTGACTAAACAGTGATTAGAATGTGAACCGTTATTAAAGCCACAGGCAGTGGGACTTCCTTTCCTGCTCAAGAATACCATACCGCAAGTTCCACTCCAAGTCACACCCCATCCTGACTTAGAATTTTATTGCCTTCCTTGATTTTTCCTGGGTCAAGATCCTGGAACGCCCTTCCTAACAGAGCTCTAAACCCCAAGGACTGCAGTGGTTCAAGAAGGCAGCTCATCATTATCTTCTCAAGGGCAATTAGAGATTGGCCTAGCTAGCAAAGTCATATGCCATGAAAGAATTTTTTAAAACATCAGCAGAACCCATTCAAATCTCAAGATACCAAACCCCTAACAATACATGAGAAACCATTACAGTGAGTGCGACAACACATACTAAATTTCCAGCACTGAGAAACAAGGAATAGTTGAGGAATGAACAGCACTTAGCTATTAAAAAGAAATGTTTCGTAGTTCATTTTCAGAAAATGCACTGAAGTTGAACACAGTCACATCGCAGGAAGAAGCCAAATGTTTACTCACATGAAGAAGCTCATTACGGCAAAACACAATACAATAGAAGAAAACCCAAGGTATTCCTAGGTTATTCAGATGTTGCTTTCTGGCAAAAAAATGTTTATGTCAATGGACAGCTCATTAATTTTAAGCTTGAATCAGGGTGAATTTCGTTTTTTAAAATTCAGATAATGTGCCATGGATGAAGAAATTTTATCGAAAGCATTAGAACAATATGGTCCATGAAGTGTAGCATTTAAGATTAAAGGTATTCTATAAGCAATTCTCCAACACAAGGGGTTTTCAGATGGTAGAAAATGTGTATGTACGTCACAATCAAGCATTCTCACTCGTAAACACAAATGAAAATCTTGATCTCAATCTTTTCCAAATAGCAGAAAGAGTTAAAGTTGTTATAGGTAAAAAAGTATGCAGGAGCAGCAGTCATGGAACAAGAGATTAGGAATTTAGATATGGTGCAACTAGTCAAGGCACACCCCGCAAATGATTTCATAGGACACTCGAAACTCGCGGACTAACTCAAACAGAAGATAGGATCCACTGAGATTAACTATGTTGGCATAAGAAATTTGTTTCATACTGAAAAGCAAGGTGGAAACCAGTGACTATACTGTACTGACTGAAATATTTTCCACAACTGTAAAAACTAAACAGAGTTCAGACTCTGAGGATTATCAAGATTTGTGAGCAAATGCTAGCAGATTGCCAATGAGCAGCATAGCTCAACTAAGTTCAGGAATGAATCTTTAACTAATGTAATTCAGAGTGCAACACAGCATAGTGAATAAACAATAATAACAGATGCCAGGTGCTGAGGTGATTCAGATGATGCAAGTTCAATCGGAGGAATCCATTTTCTCACCTTCCCAGGAAGATTCCCAAGGACCAGTGACAGAGATCATCCCAAGCATTGAAGAAGGTTTCACCAATAATGCAATCACCATGAGCAAATAAAAACATCTAAGTTAAGTAACAAGTTGAAGTAAAGAGTCTACACTCTGCAACCTGGATTTACTGACAGATTAAGGATAAAGATCTGCACATGCAGATTGAAAATGTAGGGTATACAACTCCATGGAATCTATGAGATGGGATGACCATTATCCAAAAATGCAGGACATGTAAAAGAAGAACCTGCCTAGTTCAGAGCTCCAGGCTGCCACAAAGAAGAAATAACCTGGTCTAATGACCCAGGATACTGCAAAGAAAGTCCCCCTTTCATCAGGGTAGAGGTCCTCTGTGAAACAAATTCAAGAAATGAAGTTACTTCAGTTTAAAGGAAGGTTTAAACATTACATTGCCAGGAGCAGAATCAGAAAAGTCAACAATCTTCAACCCACAGATCTTCCAAAGTCTGGGAGAATACTCAAATCCCCGGACCACCTAAATTTGTCAAGTTAGAAACTTGGAAAAAAAATGGAATAGTGGTGAAAATAATTCCATACAAAAACATCTAAATATTAATACCGAAAAAAATTAGCCTGGGGGGGGATGTTGTACAAGAGTGTAAGGATCCGACAAACTTAATGATGAAGGTTGTCTTTAGCACCACCCATTATGATGTTACATGGGCTTGGGGACAGAACAGCTTAGGATCATGAAGTAATATACACTACCATCCATGGCCTCCTCCTCGATGCTGTAACCATAAGTGAAATTTATTTTGTGTGTCTAAGTTTGGAAATAGGCCAAAAGTGGTAGAGACTTCCACATGAGGCATATTAGGTTTTCTCGTGTGATTACGATCTTCTATGAGCAAATTTTATGGGCAAGTGGACCTGCTCCGTATCAAGACATTCAAGGCTTCAACATCTGGGGTCCATAGTTAAAGGCACCCAGACAGCACTTCAGTTCTGCAGCTCAGGAGCATTATTCAAGTCCTGTTCTCCCAACCCACCTGCCCCAGCTCTGTCAGAGACCAGGAAAAATACAGCATCACATACATTCACACACCATCATGTCAATGACCTTTCAGCACAATTTAGAGGACATACATATTTGATGGTTTCACGTCAAAAGATTACATGGAACAAACATGTTTTTTTAAGTTTAACCCCCTTTTGAATTTAGACACGGTTGCCTGCCATAGTCAGGTTTTCAGACATCGACCAGTGTGGCTGTCTCACTTGGGCATGCTTGTTAGTCTTAGGAGGCTTTATCCCTTATACTACCAAGTGCTTAACAACAACAAGCAAGAGTGTACACGACTGAGACTTCTCATGATCTTATCGACCCAGACATGTTTTATCCCTTACACTACAAGTGTTTGCGATTTTGGAGAAGATTTGTAGTTCAGGTTGTAAGTTTGCTTGCTGATCTGGTAGATTTGTTCTCAGATGTTTTGTCACCATGCTAGGTAACATCATCACTGAGCCTCCAATGAAGCAGTGGTGTTCTGTCCCACTTCCTATTTAACTGCCTTGGTCTGTTGTAGTTGATTATATCACTTCCAGTTCTTTCTCTAAGAGGTTAGTAAATGGGGTCCAGATTGATATGTTTGTTAATGGAGATCAGGCATGAATCAGGCATCAAGCACCCAGGAACTAAGAGAAGCCAAGGATAAATACTGGTACAAGATATTCAAGAACAAAGGGTACCCAATAAGCACAGTCTGCAGTTTCCTACAGAACAGACCTAAACAAGAAGACATAACATGCCCAGAAACCCTAGTCACCCTGCCATACATTAAGGACATATTGGAGATTATGACCAGACTATTCCAGCCCCTAGTCATCATGGTAGCCCACAACCTTATCACCACACTAAAGCAACTCCTGATCAATTTAAAGGACCCCATTCCAACAACCAGCAGAACCTATCACCTTTCCCCACCACCTTCAACTACCTATCACATTCCCAGCTACCTTCCCCCAGCCCCAACCCCTCTCATTTATCTCTTAGCCCCTCAGCCCACAAGCCTCAATCCTGATGAAGGGCTTATGCTTGAAATGTTGATTCTCCTGCTCCTGAGATGCTGCCTGACCTGCTCTGCTTTTCCAGCACCACCCTCTCGACTGTGGTAGTTCTCAGGAAAGCAAATTGTAAACTATTCCAAATTAATTAAATGTCATCCCTATGAGTTTTTGATATTAATAAGAAAAGTTTAATCCTAGTCCATGTCTTCTCTAGGTAGCCTGCTCAATTATTCAAGGAATACTGAACTATAGCCTATGCTATGACTTGGTTACAAAGCAGGGCATGGAGACAGAGAGGCCTAAATCTACCTCAGCCAGAACCGAGATTGCACTCTGTATTGTTAAAGTGATACCAAGGTGAGTTTTAAGAACCTCAAGGAGAAAAGAATGGAGATTAAAAATTAACGTTTCAGATGTCTTGGACAATCATTAATTAGAGCAGGAAGCTGCAATATATCTAGACTTGAACATAAGAGAATTGGTAGGATGAAGAATGCCTAAGATGATATATTTTGAGCTTCAAGGAAGTTAAAACAAAAGGTCAAATGAACACTGACCATATTACATCAATCAAATTGAAAAGGCAAAGATTTTGAGAAAGAAGAATGGAACCCAGAGAAAGATCACTCACTCATAGCAATCTCACTTATTTATTCCATCATAAATGAGCTTTCTCATGGATGATTAGACAGTAGATGTAACTGAACTCTATTGAATTCAGTGGTATTGATTAGAAAACATTAAAATATTTACAAAAGAATAAACTGTGCTTTGGTGCCAATGGTGATGAAAGGGTTTCATTTTAAGATCAGTAGGGATAGAGAAGCTTAGAATATTGTTAGAGTTTTTAAAAAAAAGGAGCCTGGAAGAAAAACAATATTTAATTACCTCACTGAAGAGAATGGTAGATGCCAATATGCAGCAATTCATACCAGCCTTGCAAGAGCAAAGGAGATTATTGGCACACATTAAATTTGAACAAAGCTGAGGGTTAGATGAAGTTGACTGAAAAGTAAGTGTTATTGACCGAAACAGGGAAATGAATGGGAATGTGACAAGACCTTTTGGAATGATGAGTTATATTCAGATGATATGTTCAGTGCATAATCATTTATTTTTAATTTATTGCTTTTTAGCAATGAGTAATTTAAAACAAAACTTCATAATAGGGTCCCATCAATTTACTAATATGTAGTATAAGACTTTTGGTGGTTTCAATTAACAGAACATTCAGCTGGCATTAACACAGGTTCATTGTTAACCTCAGATAGTTGGAGGACTTTAGATTGTGATGAAATCTCCTCATCTCTTGTTTCTGTATCAGGCATGTCATCAATCTATGACTGGCATTGCAGACTCAGTTGCAATTTAGTTCAGCCCAATAATAAGGAGAAGCTTATTGCAAGGTTTTCCAGAGGTCACCAAAGTCAAATTCAAGGAGGCAGAGACCAAAAAGGTCAGTACTGATTGTTTTCTTACTGTGGGAATAGCAACTGAAGTATATGTTTTGTGCAGTTGGAGTGCTTGGGAAAGCCCAACTTGGTTAGACACAAAAAAAACCTGCAAATACTGGAATTCAAAATAGACAGGCAGGAGGCTGGAAGAACACAGCAAGCCAGGCAGCATCAGGAAGTGGAGAAGTCGACATTTTGGAAATAACGCAAAGTCTGACAGCAGTTGAATGCTTAAGGAAGTCCCGGGGAAGGAGTTAAGAGAAACTGAATTATTATCCTGCATTGCTGAGAAAGCAACTAAACTACACTATGTCAGTGTAGTTAGGACCCTGTGAGAAATCAAAGGCATTTGAATAGGAGCAGTCATTGGGGTTGTCCTTAATGTTCATTTGTGAGAGGGCGTTTCAAGCCTGGCTCAACAAATTTGAGGAATTGTAATTCCCTGTGAAGTCTAGTGTGATTTAGCAACACACCCTGTGTTGGGAATGGGGTTAGAACAAAGAAAATTACAGCACAGGAACTGGTCCTTTGGCCCTCCAAGACTGTGCTGATTCAGAACTTCTATCTAAACTGTTGCCTATTTACCAAGGATCTGTATCCCTCTGCTCACTGCCCATTCATATATCTGTCTGGATATATCTTAAATGACGCCATCATGCCTGCCTCTACCACCTCTGCTGGCAACATGTTGCAGGTACCCACTACCCTCTGCTAAAGAACTTTCCACATATTTCCCTTAAACCTTTCCCCTCTCACCTTGAACTTGTGACCCTAGTGACTGAGTCGCCCACTCTGGGAAAAAAGCTTCTTGTTATCCACCCTGTCTATATCTCTCATGATTTTGTAGACTTCAATCAGGTCTACATCTTTCTAATGAGAGTAATCCTAATCTACTCAACCTCTCTTCATAGCTAGCGCCCTCCATACCAGGCAATATCCTGGTGAGCCTCCTCTGCACCCTCTCCAAGGCATCCACATCCTTCTGGTAATGTAACCAGAACTGTACACGAATACCAAATGTGGCCAAAACAAAATCCAATGCAACTGTAACATGACCTGCCAACTCTTGTATTCAATACTCCATCTCATGAAGAAAAGCATGCCGTATGCCTTCTTGACCACTCTATTTACCTGCGTTGCCACTTTCAGGGTACAATGGATCTGAACACCCAGATCTCTCTGTACATCAATTTTCCCAGGATTTCTCCATTTACTATATAGTTCACTCTAGAATTGGATCTTCCATAAGGCATCACCTCATATTTGCCCGAATTGAATTCCAGCTGCCATTTCTTTACCCAACTCTCCAATCTGTTTATATTCTGCTGTATTCTCTGACAGTTCCCTTCACCATCTGCTACCCCACCAATTTTAGTGTCAACTGCAAACCACCCACACCACCTATCATCCGACCACCTATACCTTCCTCCAGATGTTGGAGGCTGAGGGGTGACCTTATAGAGGTTTACAAAATTATGAGGGGCATGGATACGATAAATAGACAAAGTTTTTCCCTGGGTTGGGGGAGTCCAGAACTAGAGAGCATACGTTTAGGGTGAGAGGGGAAAGATATAAAAGGGACCTAAGGGGCAACTTTTTCACACAGAGGGTGGTACGTGTATGGAATGAGCTGCCAGAGGAAGTGGAAGAGACTGGTACAATTGCAACATTTAAAAGGCATTTGGATGGGTATATGAACAGGAAGGGTTTGGAGGGATATCGGCCAGGTGCTGGCAGGTGGGACTAGATTGGGTTGGGATAACTGGTCGGCATGGACGGGTTTGACTGAAGGGTC
>NC_057742.1:32071116-32075481 GCF_004010195.1 Chiloscyllium plagiosum | reverse complement strand
TTGGAACTGCCATAAAAGCTGGATACATCATTTGAACAGAGAGTTTTGTTCCACGTAAATCTCTGAAAATGAAGTTGGTTAAGCAGAAATGACTGTTAAGAACATATTAATAGCATAAAAATATTTTTCTTTAGATTCCTGGCAAAAAACTCCATTTTATATCTAAAATGTCTTTATTGGCATTCTACAGTTAACTCTACAAAAATGCTTAAGAGTTGGTCAGGTAATTGGATAAATGCCTATCCCTAATCTATCTCAAAACTTCAGCATGGATTGTGAATTCAAACAGTTGTAGAGACCTCCAGTCAACTGATTCAACAATACAGCATGATAAATATCAACACCACATTGAAATTTCATAATTAAACCATTCATGATACAAACATTTGAAGTATGATTCCATCTAATGGTGAAACTGGACAAGTCAGATCTCAAAGAGAAACTTGGCTTGGCAGATCATAAATTTTATTTTTATGATTTGGCTACCATGTTAGTCAATCTTTGGACACATTCATCTCAGGCTCCCAATGTTCTTTAAAAAAAAACGCAGGCTTAATACACAAAAATAGCACAATATGAAAACTTAGAACGACCATAACATAACAGCCAAAAGAAAAACAAGCCTTTTCCTATCAACATCCTTTATAGACATTCATCCCTACTGAAATATCACTCCTATCTTAATTCTTTAAATCCTCACTTAACTGATTGAATTTTAAGCATCTTTTTGTCAATTTTCTATACACCCTCACCAAATGTGATTCACTCTATTACTGCCTCTCACCAAGACAGACAGATGTCAGCTACTTCAATGACCTTTCCAAATTGAACATTGAGAAAAGCCCTGTTAAAACAGTTTTATGACTTCTTTCCAGTTGTGAAAGACAAGCTAAACAGCCTTCTGCTGGTATGAAACTCTTCTTTCAACTGAATCCTCCTGACTGTTTGTTGATTTGAATGTCAGAACAGCTCAAGTTTGTAAACATTTCATTAATTAACTTTCCATGTGATTAGCATGTATCACATGCTTTCCTGGAAATGATGTTTGAACTCACTGTTAAAAATTGCTTCCTTTGCTTAAAAAAAGTCACCTTCACAATCTAAAAACTAAAATGCATTTTATCTCTAATTTAAAATGATACTTTACAAATCTGTATCATAGTGTCCATTCTCCATATGGTTTTGTAACTGATTGAAGATATTCGGCTTAGTTTATGAATGAATTTTAATTTTGAAAATATTTCACTTCCAATTTCAATATCTTTCAGCCTAGAAATTACTGGCAAAATTAATCCTCAACAAAAGCAGAAATCAAACCAACAAAGAAAAGCTTTTCTCTACAATCATAAACTTCTCAATGATTCTAACCTTTATGATTTAAAAATAAATCGAGTATTCATCATATTACTGGTTGCAAAACTTAACTCAGCAGAAAAGTTATCAGCTAATTTTGCACTACAATCATGAATTCACCATATTTTTATTTTTAAGTATAAAACAATTTATTGAGACATCTGCATGCCTTAAGTAGCTTACATCTAATTATTTTGCAACAGCAAAAACATTGTATTCATAAAATTTGTAAAAAACCATGCAATCATTTTATTACTTTATTATTATTTAAACCATTGATGATTACAGAATTTGAAAAAATACAACTTGTTTGTGTATAGCCTCAATACAATTGAATTATTTAAAATATATATTCCATGTCAGGCATTTAGGTCAAGGTGGCCCAATCCAAACCCAATGGTAAAAAAGATCTGAAGAAAGATTACAGAATCATAGAATCCTACAGTGTGGAAGCAGGCCCTTCAGCCCAACAAGTTCACACTGACTCTCTGAAGAGTAACCCACCCAGACCCATTCCCCCTGTCCTATATTTACCTCTGACTAATGCACCTAACTTACAGTCAGTGAACACTATGGGCAATTTAGTATGGCTAATTCAACTAACCTGCACATCTTTGGATTGTGGGAAGAAAACGGAGCACCCAGAGGAAATTCATGCAGACACGGAGAGAATGTGCAAGCTCCACAGACATTCGCCTGAGGTTAGAATTGAATCTGGGTCCCTGGCACTGTAAAGCAGCTGTGCTAACCATTGTGCCACCCCAATCTAAGATACTCCAAGTTGGAGTATTCCCTGTCAAGGCTTGTCCTGAGCGCCTCTGTGATGCAGGATCCAATGCTTCCAGCTGTTGTGAAATGTAATTCAGCAGAGCTATAAACCATAACATTTACTTCATTGTCTTTTGAGATTTCTTCCAATTTTCATACTCTCATGAGCTATGAGTCTACCACCCATATTTGCCTATGAGCCAGATTCTTATGATTTGAATTTAATAATGCAGCATTATCAAGGTACAAGTACAACTTTGCTACTTTTAATTTCTTCAAAGCAAATAATCGCTAATTTTATCTTATTCAAAGTGATGGACACTATTGAGCAGCACTGTTCAACATTACCCAGCTTTTCAGCTTAAACTCAGTGTGGTTTACCAATTGGGATGGGATGTATTCCTGAAGATTTAATCAAGTACATAGAACATAGAACAGAATACAGCACAGTACAGGCCCTTCAGCCCTTGATGTTGTGCTCACCTTTTATCCTACTCAAAGATCAAACTAACCTACATACCCTCATTTCACTCTCATCCATATGCCTATCCAAGAGTCGCTTAAATGTCTGACTCTACTATCACTGCTTGCAGTGAATTCCACGCACCACCCACTGTCTGTGTAAAGAACCTACTGCTGGCATCTCCCTTAAATCTTCCTCCAATCACCTTAAAATTATGCCCCCTTGTGATAACCATAATTTGTCCAATTTTAATGCCTTCAATTTTAATTCAGTTATATGTTAATCTTTGTACAATTCTTGAAATATAATGATGTCACAACAGATGAAATTTATTATAAAGTTTTAGGTTAAACAACAAAACTTGCTGATTTTCATCAAAATAAAAATTAACAGTTATGCACAATATTTGTATACTTTATGTGTGTACAAATCAGACTGCTGATAGTTGTGAATTAGCATCCAAAAAAACTGGGAAGTTGCTAGGATTACCACTGAGACTGCCATCCACAACCAAGACATGACGTGGGCAAATTTTAATGCCCTATGCACTAAGTGTTGGGACAACCATCTTCAAGGGCAATTGACTGTCCACCGCACTGATGAAAATGGTCACCGGATCAAGTTCCAATTAGCCACTTAAGAGGTTCTTGGCAAATCATGAACCTCAGCATTGAAGGAAAGATTCCATTCTTTGAATGTTTTTAGCTAGGCTGTGACTACATGACCCAAAATATACAAGTCCGTGCGTAGTTTGCTAGCAGCAGTCATGTTGCCTTCAGAATTCGTCTGGTGCTGTATCCCTTCTGAAATCCACCCAGATCAGCTGATGTCAAGTAGTTTCTTGGGCAGAAAGCAATGATGCAATAGTCACACAGTATGGAGAATTCCTATTTATCGAAACACAAATGTCCTCAAACTAAGCTCCTAGTTTCTAGACTGGTATAATGAGGTCCTGCAGTATTGACTTCAACCTTATTACAGTTAAAAATCACACAAAACCAGGTTATAGTCCCACCAAGTTTATTTGGAAGCACTGGCTTTCGGGCGCTGCTCCTATACTCCACAACCACCTGATGAAGATGCAGCGCTCCAAAAGCTAGTGCTTCCAAATAAACTTGTTGGGACTATAACCTGGTATTGTGTGATTTTTTTAACTTTGTACACCCCAATCTAATATATCAGATTTGTGGTAACTTGAAACATGCTACACGACTGTGCAATTTGGAGAAAGCCAAGCCTTTTAGTCACTGCGAGATAAAACTCTACAGAATTAAGACAAAGAAATATGATGAAAACATAGTCTAAGTAGTGTCACCAGCCACAGAGCTGTCAAGCTGCAAGCAATGACATTCTCCGAAGCAAATCTCCACCCAGTATTTATTTGTATTGAAATTACATCCCTTTACAGTTAGGGGGAGGAAAGGGGACAGACAGACAGTGCAGAGATCCCCTGTGGACATTCCCCTCAGCAATAAGTATACCGTTTTGGATACTGCTGGGGGCGGGGGGATGACCTACCAGAGGAAAGCCATAGCAGTCAGTTCTCTGGCACTGAGCCTGACACTGTGGCAAAGAAGGGAAGGGGGCAGAATAGAAAAGTACTCGTGGTAGGGGACTCGATAGTCAGGGGAATCAACAGGAGATTTTGTGGTCAGGATCGGGATTCCCGGAAGGTATGTTGCCTCCCTGGTGTCAGGGTCCGGGACGTCAATGATCGGGTGTATAAGGTTCTAAAAGGGGAGGGCGAACAGCCAGAAATCGTGTTACATATTGGCACTAAT